>NC_083763.1:70387969-70502969 GCF_963514075.1 Conger conger
TGCTTCAACATGTTTATTATGTATGTCAACCTGAATTACTGAAAATGTAAATTGTGCAAGTAACAAGCTCTATAAAAAGAAAGAGGGTTTTTTTCCTAAATTAAGACCAGACAGGAAACCAGCGGTGAATTGTACCCTACGTCAACCCTCTCAGTCCTTTGAGTGTACATATAGACTTACCGAGCACTTTATTAGGAACGTTTTTACTTTATCACACCTACTTATATATGCGATTATCTAACCAGCCAATTGTGTGGCAGCAGTGCAGCGTATCATGTAGATACGGGTCAGGAGCTTCAGTTAATGTTCACATGAACCATCAGAATTGGGAAAAAATGTGATCGAAATGACTTTGACCGTGGAATGATTGTTGGTGGTTTGAGTATCTCAGAAACTGCTGATCTCCTGGGATTTTCATGCACACTAGTCTCTAGAGTTTGCAAAGAATGGTACAAAAAACAAAATAAAATCCAGCCAGTGAGCAGCAGTTCTGCAGACAGAAATGCTTTGTTAATGAGAGCCGTCAGAGGAGAATGGCCAGACTGGTCAAAGCTAACAGGAAGGTGACAGTAACACAAATAACCACACATCACAACAGTGGTATGCAGAACAGCATCTCTGAACACACAACACATCATTACTCTCAACGGATAGGCTACAGCAGTAGAAGTCTAAAAATAAGTCTAATAAATACCTAATAAAGTGCTTGGTGAGTGTACGTATTACAATCAGAATACACAAGCTTCTTGTGCTTAACACAAGACACCTGATGTGAAGTTAGTGAACCCACTGCCAGAGCTAGGAGCTCTGTTATTCCCCACTGTTTTGGCTACACAGATGAAGTTCACACGGTTTATGTCCATGCTGTTTTGTTATGTAAGATTGATCTCTTCAGCCAAAAGGCTCCTTGGACTTCACATAAATATTTGCATCATTCTGACTTTAAAGGGCTTAACTTTTTGAACTATAATTATTTTAATTACGAAAATAAATTAAAACGAACGAAAACAAACAAGATGTAGGCCGAGATAACTTTTTCCGGAACAGAAGCTGACAATTTTGCGATAAAAATAAATACATCTTAAAATTCCAGTTTTGACGGATAGCTTGCTCCAAGGGATGATTCATTTAGGATGTTTCTACGCCTATGTCTTCTATGTGTCGTAGCGTTCTTCAGAGCGAATCGATCGCCCTTCTCAGAAGTTAAACTCCACGTTTCTCCTCACCGGACTGTGCTTTTAACATGCGCTCCCCGCAGTTTGGAATGTCCCACCTCCCTATCAGCTGATCTGCGGCCCAGCCTCGGTGTAATTGTAGCCTACTACATTCATGATGTGCCAACAGTGGCTGCATCTGCATGCGCGGTAGCAGCCCCGCAAAGTGACCGTGTTAATATCAGGCTGCGTCAGAGATTCTACCGATCTCAAAGGGGCCCCTTCCCGCATGGTAACAACGGGTCAGCTGCCAACCTGCTCCGGTCCGAAAAAAGGACTAAGGCGCGGCGTCATGAGCATTTCCCCGCATGAATACCCAATTCGTTCACGTTTAATTTTTCTTTAAAAGGAGTCTCGGTTTGTGACTTTTCAGTGCTTACAACCCATCATTAAAGAGATTTAATTACGAAAACGACGTAGGTCGTGGGAAATAAGAGGTTTTTCCAACTTCAACTTAATCCGAAGTTCACGTAGTTCCCGTTCCGAGCCCGTCCACAGGAAATGCACAGAAATCAAAATAAACCTGAGTACACAAGGCATTCCAGAGGTCCCCCTTCCACCCCCCGAGTCCATCACAGCTCGCGTTTTTTGCGCGAAGAACCTCTTGTGGGAAAGCAGCGCACTGGTGTGGTCTTCGAGGGGACATCTGTAGCCGTTTTTAGTAAATGGTTGACCTACAGTACCGCTTGGCTAAATATGTAATCATTACCACCCAAGGAAAAAAAAGTTCCAACAGTCTTTAAATGAATGGGTCGCTCACGAGACCTCTTTATTAAGGTTAAAAACAAATGGTCGTTCAACCCACGCTGCGTCGGTAATATTTTGGTGGAATCTTAATGTTGCCATTTGGCTGTCCTTGAACTCTGCTCTCATAGAAACAAGCCGTTCATTTCCCGTGTGAAATCTTCGTAGATTAAAGTGTTCACTGTAAACACTTGAAAATGTCTTTTTATTTATTTATTTATTTATTTATTTATTGATGAACTGTGCTTTTGTTATTTAAGCTGTCTGGTTAATGTGACCGCGTTGCTCCAGACTTCTCTTATTAACTGTTAGTGAGAAAGAATCCACAAAGCAAAAAAAAAAAACATTTCTGCCAAGTACAAGCAAAATGTTGCTGAGGCAGAGGACACACGAAAACACACAGAATACAGGAGAGTGACCTCTACGTGAATAATAAGGGGGTTCTGTCTGTTTATTATGACGTGACACAGAGCAATAGGTTATAATAGCAAACTCATACACTGTGCTAGAAATAGACAGACAAATGCGCAAGCATCCAAAGATTTGCCGTTGCGTACGGAACGATGCAGCAGGGAGCAATGTACCTCAAGCTGGTGAATCGGAAGACAAGTTTGCCGCAAATGTGTGTTGCCATCGTTGTTGCTTCGTAATAAACAGACAATCCCTTCCCCTCGCAATTGCTAATTTAAAACGACATTTCTTCTGGTCTTTTGCTTGTGGTTTCTTCCTGTATGATTAAAAGAACCCTTTTCCTTTTACTGGCCAGTCAAGCCACAAACAGTAAAGTGTGTACTGTGTGTTTTCCAGCCCCCCCCCGCAAAAAAAACTTTTGTCTGTCTCAGAACTGCCACAGGGCTGGGAGTTCTTGCTACCCCTTGTTTTTTTAATGCAGTGCTGGCATGACTGCGTCGTTTCCATGGCAACGGCTTTTAATTACTGTGTCTTTGCTAAGCAAGCGGTGGCATTCGCATGAATTTGGGCCCTGCGCGGCCTCACGCGGGGAGAGTGGAGATTCAAGATGGCGGTTATGTCACCGAGGCAAACAGACGCTACAAAACATTCACTTTTAGAGCAAGTTTGCCTTTCTGCGTGAAGCCAAATAACAGTGATTCAAACTGGCTGAATAGATTTGAAATGACATTTGATGGGTAGAAGTTTTCACACTTCTTCACAGAGAAAAACTGTGGGAGATTCTCCACTGAAGTGTGTGAACTGTTGGGGGTGCATACAAGGCGGATTTAGTATATCAATCAAGACGGATATCTGAGAGATGGACAGCGGAACCTCAGTCCTGTGACTCAGAGGAAGTGCTCATCCTGCCATTTCCTGATGTAACACAGACACACACACACACACACACATACACACACACCCACATGCACATATACACTGACACACACACACATACATACACACATATATAGTCACACACACACAAACACACACACACACACTGACAAACACACACAAACACAAATGCACACACATAGACACACACTCACACACAGATAGACACAAACACACACACACACACTGACAAACATACACATGCACACACACGCACACACACGCACACACACACTGACAAACATACACGAACACAAATGCACACACATAGACACACACACTCACACACAGATAGACACGCACACACACACATACACACACACGCACACACACTGCCACTTGGGAGGGTGCAGGATGTCCAGTGAATGTGCATGGAGAAGGTTTCGAGCGCAGGAAACTTGTTTATATCCTGATAAAAAAACCCCCAAAAAAAACACTTCCCTCTCCAGGGGTATTTTTAGCATGGCTGCTGCTGTGGATAGCAGCGTAGGCGCTTAAGGCTCTTCTGCTTTCCAGTGATTTTGGGCGTGCGCAAGCCCGTCCAAAGTGTGTCTTTCCATGGAAAACATGCAGAGCTCCGTCCATTATGAAATCACTTAGAATTAAGATCTGAATATTAATGTACCATCATTCCTTTGTAACGTGGCACTGGTGAAGCAGAAAGCAGTCAAACTGGGGGAAAAAAAAAACCCCACAGTAGTTCCAAGGTGAGAGAAAGGATGGAACGTTTAATGAAAAACTAATACTGCACTTAACTGAGGTGCATCTACCACAGAGACATTTTTCAGTACAAAGTGTGTTTTTCATAGTTCCCTGCAGATGAAAAATGCTGATTGGCATAATATCACCCATGATAAAAAAATAAAATAAAAATCTGTCTTTAGATATTTTCCAGATGGCACGCAAGAGTAAGAATTTAGGAGCTGCCTCCTGGGTGGAGAGGCTGTAAATCACCGGGGCGTACGTGCGGATAACTCCTGTCACCCTCCCTCTTTTCACGGCTCTAGGATGAGTGTGCCAGATCCACCAGGCCAGAGAATACCAGCCTACGCCCCAATGCCCAGGTCAGCCTCTGCGCAGTGTGAAGCCAACACCTCCTGCTGGATTCAGATAAACTCCCATTAGAGCCCAACTCACTGCTCTACCCGTCAGAGAGCATTCTGGGTTTGGCGAAAGCCCTGTCGTTAAAAATGCTGCCTAATCTTATTTTGGGTATCAACATGTTTATAATTTGCATTTGCTGCTTGTGTGCACAGCTGCCTATTGTATTTAAAGCAAGGAGTTTCCTGGTTCACACAAACACACAAACACACACACATCCCATTCTTATCGTAATTCAAACAAGATTTTCATTCTCACTTGCCTCATGAAATTATATGAATTAAAAAAAAGTCACACAAATCTAATCATTAAGGCCTTAATCCAAACACAGATATCGCTAGGTGTGTATAAACAGGTGGCGTCCTCAGATGCACCAGAAACCCACTGAATTTGGACTGTAGTCATGGATTCCTTCCTTACAGCCTGACTCATCTGAGCAAGGCTACAGGAATTTAGATCCAACTGGTCTTCAGAGTGTGCCAGATGAGCCAAAGGTAGTTTAGCAATACACAAAAGAAAAAGTAATGTTTAACATTTTAATGACAATAAAAAGGCATGATCAAACATAGCTGATTCATCTGCCGGATTCAATCCCTTATCAGTGAAGCTAGCAACTGTACAAAGATCAAAAGTTTAGCGCGAGCGGTTCCTTCACCTGAACTGTTGCGTGAATGTCGGGGTAGGTCATGTTTCCACTTCAGATGACACAACAGGGGATTATGGAGGCATGTGTGTTAGGCTCATAATCCTTCCTGAAACCACATGTCTGAACCGAGCTGAACGAACATAGCTTTCTGAGCCAGAATATGTCAACTACGCAATAAGAATAGCAGCATCCGAACCAGGATGTCTGAACACAATATTAATTTTGATTAAACAATAATTGTTGTCTGAGCCATGCTAACTCGACCATGCTCTTTGGACCAAAATATGAACCTTATTGTACCAAGCTACATGACTACATGAAACCAAGCTAAGCTATACAATGACAAGACAAGGTCAATTCAGCCCAATCTGTCCTTTCTCATTATATACAGGCGATATGAACCTTACTGGTCTGCACAGACAGTCTGAACCAGGTTATCAGAACCTGTCTGGCCCAGACCACCCTAACCCATCCGTGAGAAACTGTGAACCAGAGAACTGTGAATCTCTGAGTGCTGGGCTGTGTGTGTGGACAGAGGTGTGTGTGAACACAGAGCCGTGTATTAGGGCTGGCCTGTGTGTGAGCACAGAGGCGTGTATTTGGGCTGGCCTGTGTGTGAGCACAGAGGCGTGTATTTGGGCTGGGCTGTGTGTGTGAGGGCCGTCTCTGTACCAGGACAGGCCTGTGAAATGGCAGAAAGGTCAGCGATAATCCCCTGTCAGAGACCGGGCTCTGAGCCGCAAGGCTTTTACCGGCTGGGCCCAGAATATGTCCCGTTACACAGCTCACCTCCCATAATCCCCCTCTTCACCTGGTGCCTGCAGCCTCACTGAGAGCCTGTACCACACTGGGATGGAGTATACTGACATATCCCACCCAGCCCTGACCAGCCTGCCTCCAGCCCTGACCAGCCTGCCTCCAGCCCTGACCAGCCTGCCTCCAGCCCTGACCAGCCTGCCTCCAGCCCTGACCAGCCTGCCTCCAGCCCTGACCAGCCTGCCTCCAGCAGCTGACCAGCCTGCCCCCAGCCCTGACCAGCCTGCCTCCAGCAGCTGACCAGCCTGCCTCCAGCAGCTGACCAGCCTGCCTCCAGCCCTGACCAGCCTGCCTCCAGCAGCTGCTCAAACAAAACACTGCTACACACCTGAGAACACACCTAACTCCTCACCTCCGCCAAGGACTGGGCAAGACCTGGCCCTTTCACACTTACACACACACACACACACACGCACCTGGGTACACACTCTTACACATGCACACGTACTCTTGACACACATGCACACACACACATGCACATGAACACACACTCACTCACACGCACACATGCATACATATACACTCACACACTCTCACACGCATGCCCACACACACGAACACACACCCCCTTCCCCAAACTACTGTACCCCACCCCACCCACACACCTCTTTGGCTCAAAGTTCACCTGGGGCGTTATTTATTTACCATGCTGTATTTGCCGTGTTGCACGTACACGCCAGGACTGCACAGCTCAAGTGCTCAGGACACCTGCTGGGCCATGAAAAATATGCACTTTTGTCCCGAATCCAGCAACTAAAATCTCACCGTGGTATTCACCCAGAGGAGTGAAGGGCAAGCAGACACAGTAAAAATGGTGCAATAGTCATTGCTGACTATTCTGAAATGAGACTTATTTGTTAAGAATTCATAAATAAATAGGCCCAGTCAAAATAGCCCCAGTGTTTGGAAGGCACGTGAAATGCTGCACGGACACGCTGCCTGCTGATTGGCTGGGCGCTACCATGTGACAGAGATTTTGTAGGCTCCACTCCTGTAGCCATGCTCTTGTGAAGGCCGTACTGTCTCCCTGGCTGTACTCAGTTTGAGCCACACTCTGCTCTTAGGGCAGATCCTCTGTTGCCCTGGCTGTACTCAGTTTGATCCACACTCTGCTCTCAGGGCAGATCCTCTGTTGCCCTGGGTGTACTCAGTTTGATAGTTTGATGCACACTCTGCTCTTAGGGCAGATCCTCTGTTGCCCTGGGTGTACTCAGTTTGAGCCACACTCTGCTCTCAGGGCAGATTCTCTGCAGCCCTGTGGCAGAAATGCTGTGCTCTGGCGTTAGATTTCGGGTGGATTACCATCACAGCGGGATGAAAGAATGCTTTGGGATTAATCTCAGATCCAGTGCAGATGACGCTGTAGCACTTTTAGGGAGGTTTGGCATTCAGGAAGTGTGTGGACAAGCCTGCGTTGGCACTGTGAGGTTCAGCTGGTTCCTGGCATTGACAATAAACAATGCTGAGAGGGAGACGTTGGTTTGTTTTTCCCGCACCTCTGAAAGCAGCCAGTGTGTTGACTTTAAACACCGGAGTGGCTCTTAAGATCCAGCTATTTTAGGAAGAGATCATTACGTAAGTTCCTTGCCTATCCTTTAAAAAAAAAAAAGTAAATAATTTTTTTTTTAAATATAAATTTGGTGCCCAATGTGGGTCTGAGCATGTCCAATCCCTCCCCTAATTCAATGAATATTTATAGGCGCGTTAATATAGCAGCCCTCGCTGATGATTAGGGAGAGTGAACACATCAGAGGTTCTGAAAAGCATATCACCAGCCTACTGGTCTTCACACACCAGCGCACAGCCAAGCTCACATAGTGTAGGGTCAGAGGAGGACCTCTCATCTGCAGTCCACCGGCGCCTGACTGACCAGTTGGGGTCACTAGAGGATGATGGAATACAGACCGCCAAACAGACCCTGGTTTGCGCAATCGCAAATTAGCCGTTGCCTTATGGGGCTACCAACCGATCCTTTGTCTAAGGATTTGAAGAGTTTTTTTGGGATGTTTTTCAAATTTTTTCATTCAGCTTTCTAAAACTCCATTGTTTCCAATGACCAGTTGTGGTTGTAACATCAGCGCTAGAACGTTCACTTAGGAACATTTTAGTCCCATATTTGTGACCTCACGCCCGAAAGGGTTAAAGTAGAGGAGGGGTACTCACCGTGCCCCGTCCTGTAGGCCTCGTACCGTCCGCCGGTTTGACCCGCGAGCTTCGCCAGGGAGAACTCCGCCATGTTCTTCACTGAGGGGGGGAGGAGGGGTGGGTTACACTGAGGTGCAGGTGCGCTTCCGACAAAACAGCACACAGCCGGAAATAACCAGAGAACACTTCCTATTGTCCAACGCGTGGGCTGTGAGGGCAGTGGCACTCCACAAATTTTAGGAAAAACATTTTGTCGTTCTTTACGGCCTTACGCACAGGTGCAAACCTAAGCCTTTGTCAGCTCAGCACAAGTCTGGGAACTCGGACAGACAGGTCAGTTCCTGGCATACACCGCCGGACAAATATTCCCCACCAAATACACACAAAGTGACAGGCACACAGGTCCCACACGTGTGTCACGTGTGTGAAGGGGCACGGCGGCGGGCCTTGAGGGAGAGGGGCTGTTTGCCCCTGTGTGCTGAGACAGCAGGGGGACGCGGATGTGTGGAGGCGTCCGGTGGAGGCTCCTCTCTCTGGCGTGTGTGTGTGTGTGTGTGTGTGTGCGTGTGTGTGTCCGCTCGGCGAGCTGCCTGCTCAGCGATAAATACACCCTGCACTGTGTGTGTGTGTGTGTGTGTGTGTGAGAGTGTGTGTGTGTGTGTGTGTGTGTGTGTGTGTGTGCGTGCAAAAGCATGTGTGTGCATGTGTGTGTGTGTGTGTATATTTGTGTGTATGTGTGTGTGTGTATATGTGTATATGTGTGTATGTGTGTATGTGTGTGTGTGTGTGTGTGTGTGTGTGTGAGTGTGTATGTGTGTGTATGTGTGTGTATATGTGTGTATATGTGTGTATATGTGTGTGTATATGTGTGTATATATGTGTGTGTGTGTGTGTGTGTGAGTGTGTGTGTGTGTGTGTGTGTCAGGGCCAGCTGAGGGCCTGTACACCCCTGTCAGCACAGTCACAGCACAGGAAACACGCTGCGAAAACAGAACCCAGCACAAAATACCTTTCAGGGACAAATGTTTATCCGACAGCAGGTGGGGGGGTTGCCTGGTGCTTACTGCAGATCTACACACTGCATTTCTCGGCCCGCGCCTTCGAAAGGAGGCAGATACAGAGAGAGGTGCTGTTATCACCCGTCTGTCAGCGGACGAGGGGGGGGTTGTTTTTCAGGACTTTACGGAAAAGCCAGAGAAATGTGAGTTGGCATACACGCCGCTGGGTGCGGTCCTGGCGCAGAAGGTGCCAGGTATTCCACGAAACCCGTCCATTTGGAGGAGAAGAGGCTCGTAACGCAGAGATAAACACCTGATAGCGGTTATCTGTGAGCATTCCTGGGCTCTGATAGGACCTCGGGCTGTGGCTGACCTACCGTAAGGCGTGGCCGGGGAGACAGGGAAGGCGGGTGTGGGAGGGACCTGATCACTCCCTGCCTCTACCCTGCAGTCCAGGTCCTCCGAAAGTCCCCTGTACCCCAGACTGTCACTCCTGTACAGGACCCCCCTCTGCAATACAACACACACAAGTCTTTAATAATACACAGATACATACACACACACACTGACTACTGCACTTAGAGCCACACATACAAACACATACACTCTTTAATTATACACAGACAAGCAAACAAGCTTTAATTACACACACAAACACACACACAGACTACTGCACTGAGATCCACACATACACAAACATACATGCGCACACATGCATGCATAGGAACGCACGCACACACACACACACACACACACACACACACACAGACGGCTGCACTGATTTCCACAGATGCATACACATATACACACAACATGCAGACAGTCTTTAAAATATATTGCCGTGTGGCGACACTGAAATCCCACATGCCAAAGCCATGCACACAGTGATACATGTTACTGCAGCCAGGCCCACAATACACTTTACAGGGTTCAAAGGTCACAGAAAATGCCCCAATCAATCTTACAGGCATGCCATTTAGAAATGAGCCGTATGAATTAAAACAGCCATATACTAATGGAACATCTGGCTCAAGGGATGCGTATTCGAGCTCCAGCCAGTGTTTATGTGAACAGCCATTTTAAAGCTCTCACTCCAGCCATTTTTCCCCCAACCTTTCACTCCCTCAAACACAGGCCTTTCCTCACTTTCTTATCTGATCGCGGCGGGAGTGATTCACCGGGAAGGCAGCGTGAAACACGAGACCCTTTCACACCTGGGGTGGCCTGTAGCGTAGTGGTTAAGGTGCATGACTGGGACACGCAAGGTCTAATCCCAGTGTAGCCACAATAAGATCCGCACAGCCGTCGGGCCCTTGAGCAAGGCCCTTAACCCTACATTGCTCCAGGGGAGGATTGTCTCCTGCTTAGTCTAATCAGCTGTACGTCGCTCTGGATAAGAGCGTCTGCCAAATGCCAATAATGTAAAGTAATGTAACACCTCACTGTATGAGGCAGCGCGGTTCGGGCGAAGCGCAGAAACGTCTTGTGGTCTCGGAGAGTGGCATAACCGACGGGTTCGAGGTGTAACGCGGGCGATGTGTAACGAATTTCTCCGGGTTATCCAGACAAACACTGTCTGCTATTCTCCGACACAACGGTCTGAGCCAGAGGTTCCCTGAGTGGGGGAGCACAGAACCAGGGTGGTGGGGGCGAAGATGCACAGCGCAAGAAGTGTGTTTACGGAGGAGAGGGGGGGGGAGCTTAACAGGAATGTCGGTTCCCAAGGGGGGGGGGTCTGACTGAAATTTTGGGAACCACCAATCTAAACCGCAGTAAATCACAGGGCAGTCATCAATTTAGCTGACGAATATCCCCGTACATAAACGCCTGACAGCTCAATAGGGCTGTAAATTAAGCGTGTCTCAGCAATGAATAAATACATGCCTGCGCTGTTCCGCCCCGAGGCAACAAAATTATATCGCCAAACGCTAAAAAGTATCGCGTAAGTACACCGAGTAATAAATTTGGATATATGAAATTACTCAACATTATCCGAATGGAATGCTTCGTATTTCACAGATAGGCCAGTGTTATGCTTTGACAAGTGTAGTAAATGCAGAAAAGATGATCAAACCTGCCTTCCACTGCAATATAAAAATGGTAACCACTAGAATGGTAATGTATTGTCTTTCCATTTATGGATAGTGTATAATAATTGCAATTCTATATTGATCTATTGTTGATCTGTTATTTGGAATACGGTGTGCTTCTTGCTGCCGGTTTTCAGATAAAGCTAGCGGTCAGGTGCAGGGGTGTGTGTGTTCAGGGGGCGGTGCAGTGTAGTATTGTCGGTAAAACTCTCCAGCGCTCAGGTACAGGGGTGTGTGTGTTCAAGGGGCGGTGTGGTGTAGTGGTAAAACTCTCTAACGGTCAGGTACAGAGGGCGGTGCGGTGTAGTATTGTGGGTGAAACTGCGGTCAGGTGCAGGGGTGTGTGTGTTCAGGGGGCGGTGTGGTGTAGTATTGTGGGTAAAACTCTGTAGCAGTCAGGTGCAGGGGTGTGTGTGTTCAGGGGGCGGTGTGGTGTAGTATTGTGGGTAAAACTCTGTAGCGGTCAGGTACAGGGGTGTGTGTGTACGAGGGGCGGTGTGGTGTAGTATTGTGGGTAAAACTCTGTAGCGGTCAGGTACAGGGGTGTGTGTGTACGAGGGGCGGTGTGGTGCAGTGTATTATTGTGGTAAAACTCTGTAGCGGTCAGGTACAGGGGTGTGTGTGTACGGGGGGCGGTGTGGTACCTCAGAGGGGGGCAGGTTGGGCGTGTAGAGGGGAGAGTTGTGGAACTTCTCCGGGGTGCTCCAGCCCGGGGTCCGGAGCCCTGGGTGGTCTGTGACATCACTGCCCTGCCTGCTCAGACTCCGGGCGCCTCCCGCTCTGACATCACCGGCCACTCCCACTGTGGAGGGGAAAGGGGGGGGGGGGGTTAATGGCCATACCACGCATTCCAGAGAGCCCTGCTAGGCCCAATCGACACGACATAAATCACCCTGCCCCTGCCCCGCAGTCAACACAACAGCCAGCGCCTGTGACTCTCCGCCTTTCGGCAGGCCTGTTAGATAAGACGTGTTTAACATGTCATCAGAGCAGGGGGACATCATCACCATCATCACCACCGTGTTCATCATGACTGCCATCATCACCAACGTGTTCATCATGACTGCCATCATCACCACCGTGTTCATCATGACTGCCGTTATCACCATCGTGTTCATCACGACTGCCATCATCACCACCGTGTTCATCATGACTGCCGTTACCACCGTGTTCATCATGACTGCCGTTATCACCATCGTCATTCCATATTATTTCCATTAATATATGAAGAACAGGAAGAGGAAGAAGAATGGTAAAATGGTAAATGGTTGGCATTGATACAACGCCTTTACCCAAACCTCTGTACAATTGAGCATTTGGGGGTTAGGTGTCTTGCTCAGGGACACTTCAACACAGACCCAGGGAGGGATTGAACCGGCGACCATCCAACTGCCAGACGAGCCAATGTTGCCAAGAAGAAGAAGAAGAAGAAGAAGAAGAAGAAGAAGAAGAAGAAGAAGAAGAAGAAGAAGAAGAAGAAGAAGAAGAAGAAGAAGAAGAAGAAGAAGAAGAAGAAGAAGAAGAAGAAGAAGAAGAAGAAGAAGAAGGTGGCGGGACTGGGTTCAGGAGTTGTTGCTGATGGCTGGACAGCACAGACCACCACTTCAGCCGGTATCAGAGAGATCCCTGTTCTACAGCTCCTGCCCATCCCCACCCCCTGGCCCGGGTTAATGAACCATCCTCCTTTTCATCTTTAAATCCAGCTCCAGCGTGATGGATGGGAGACAACTGTTCAATCACAGCTCAGTCTAACATGTGCCACATTCTCTCTGTATCAACAGGGTCTTTAAACAAGTTCTGCTGTTGCTCTTTGCATCGATGTCGAGATGGTTTGATTTAGAATCCACAACTGAGCATAATCGCAAGTAAAACTTCTGCGCACGCACACACATACACAGATTTTAGATATACTAGATCTTATTATTTTTTTTATGGAATGCTGGAACTGTTTATTTAACATCATTTTTTTATCTCTCTGCATTTTTTTCTCTTGCTTATTTATTTTCGGGTGAAAATGAATCACAGCAGCAGGCACATTCTTGGTGAGCGATCACACCGGAGACGGGGCACCGCCGGGGCTCCAGGGGCTCCTGTACCCGGCAACACCGCGGGCGGGCGGGCGGCCTTCAGGGGCCGCTGTGGCCCCCGGGCCCTGAGGCCCCGAGGAAGAGGTCGTTACCGCCCGGCAGGGGGGGTCACAGCGGTGCACTGTGGGATAGGGTCATCCTCTGCGGGGTTCCGCTGCGGGGTTCATTCATCATCACGCCGTGTTTTCGGGGGGGGAGACACGACGCCCCACGGAGCCGAGTGCTGCTCTGGAAATCCACAGCAAACGTGCAGCACGAGCTACAGCGAGCTCCTGGCTGTCTGAACCGACGCTGGAGAGAATACACGTCCCGTCACGACGTGCTGAGGGCTTTAACTGGACCACCCTCCCGACAGAACCGCACAGAAACCCAGAGAAATCAACTCATACACGCTGACATATAATAATGTGGCTATGACAACCTGGACAACATCAAACCTCAATGGAAGAAATTCCACAGCACACAACTATGCCCAATTAAACCTGAGAATGTACTTTGTGTTCCAGAAACACATACACACACACACACACACTCTCACACACATACACACGCACTCTCACACACACACACACATGCAGGTACACAGCTAATCTTTATTAAATCTAAGGATGTAATCTTTGTTCCACAAACACACACACACAAACACACACACACAGGAGGGACGCACAGCTACACTGAAGTCAGACCTTCCGTCCCGTTTGACAGGCAGCTGCACTCGACGCCGTGGTGCTAATTGTTGGGCTCATGAAGCACACAGGAATGCACAGGAACGCAGAGAGCTGCTAATGTGAGTCTCTGATTATGAGAGCACTTCAACTGCCGGCAATCAGCACCTACGTGAGTTTGTGTGTCGAATGTGTATTTCATTGTGGGAATATCTACGCATCTTTGAGTATGCATGTGTGTGAGTGTCTGTTGCTTATGTGTGTGTGTGTGGGTCGGGGGGTTGAGGTTGGGGTCAAATTGTTGACCATCGAGCCAGATGCTTGTTTTATGACTGCTGCTATCACTCATCGTAAACATTAGATGTCTATCTGACTCAAGTCCCACCTGATTATGCTGATATGTCCCCCACTGACAGTCTGCCGTTTCACTTATCTGCATGCCAGGATAACGGAGATAAGATAGCTTTATTAGGTGTTTGGCATCTCTAAATGGCCCTCCTGCTGGGCCACCTTCCGCCTCGTGACTTCAATGGGAAAGCCGTGCGAATCAACACGTCGTTATCGCCATAGAAAAGCGAACAAACACAATGCGCACGTATACCGGTTTCAGACTGCTGCAGTGGTTTTGTGATTCTCTACTGGTGAGAAAACAGGATCCGGCCTGGCTCCAGCCCCTGTGGCTGGACCAAATCTGTCAAGCTCTGGACCTGACCAAATGACCAACCAGCCAGCTGTCATAAATAACTGCGTACACCTCCCCCATGAAGGCAGATTTGAAGACACAGTCATGTTGGTCAGGCCCTACTGTTAGGGCCCAGGTGAAGTCAGGCAGTAGTAGTCTTTGACACCCGATACTCTCTCTCTCTAGTACTGTAGGTTCTGACCCTGACAGGCAGTAGGGCTGCAGGAAATATCGAATCACGGCTTTTAAAAGTGCAAAATGAATAACTGCCACCATAGAAGTGATCTTTCATACCTGATGGAGTAGTAAACAACCAAACGAAAGAGGGCATGTGAAATGCTTTCGGGAAAAAATAAATATCACAGTTATCTGGAGGGTGCTGATAACACAGCCAATCAGCAGCGAAGCTTTGCAGCTTCCATGTGATTGAAAAAACAAACCACATGCTCACAGGGAATTCGTACAAACTCACTGCTCGCTGCATATACTATATCAGTGATGGTTTTTATCCCGGAAGCATTTCATTTGATCTCTGACGTTTGGCTGTTCATTTGGTTGTTTCGGTTATAGAAAGATACACATGCTCAATACTGGCGAATCGGGGAGCTTCAGAACCAAATGTCCCTGCTCGTTGGAAAAGCTTGACGGTTACAGAACTGTTTCCACACCACGCTTTTACACCCGTGTCAAATTAGGCCTACATGCTAAAACCGTAAACCATAAAGGATTTTTAAAAATTCCTCTGAAGATCTCCTTCGTGGGTCTGAAAGGCTTTTAAACATTAGCACAACCGTGCCATTCCAGTAACACCGTGTCCCGTGTCAAATCTGGGAGTTTGCGCTAAGAACAGAGATAAGAACAGCGAATGGCAAGAGGCAAACTCTATGGCCGTAGCCTTGGCCACGCCCAAAACATGCTCATGGGAGCTTGGAAGAGAGAGGAGGGAATGCGTATCCAAAGGATGGGTGCTCATAGCACGTAACTTCAGCTGGGAGTTTATGAATCAATCACCCGGACGATGTGTCTTCACTTTGTCTGTTTCCCATTACTCTGGAACTCTACAGCAAACAAATTACAAAACCAGCCAAGGAGCACTCTGGAACTCTACAGCAAACAAATACAAAACCAGCCAAGGAGCACTCTGGAACTCTACAGCAAACAAATACAAAACCAGCCAAGGAGCACTCTGGAACTCTACAGCGAACAAACATAACCAGCCAAGGAGCATTCCAGAACCTGACAGCGAAACAAATACAAAACCAGCCAAGGAGCACTCTGGAACTCTACAGCAAACAAACACAACCAGCCAAGGAGCACTCTGGAACTCTAGGGCAAACAAATACAAAACCAGCCAAGGAGCATTCCAGAACCTGACAGCAAAACAAGCACACAACCAGCCAAGGAGCACTCCGGAACTCTACAGTGAAACAAACACAACCAGCCAAGTAGCAAACTGGGACTCTATGGATGAACCACGTAAGTGTCACTCTATAAGGGCTGCTGGCTTCAGCCAGAAATCTTAATGGACCTGACCATGAACAGATAGCACAACACCCATGCAGAACTTTCTGTTTACAACTCTAAATTCAGTAAATATCTGAAGCCATAATAGGGTTAACCCTAAGAACTAAAAGTATTCAATGATGAGATAACCGGTCTCTGCTCCTAAATGATTCTACTGAGAAAAGGTTATCTGCTTCTACTCCTGGTAAGCTACTCCATACATTCATCCTTGTACCTTAACTATTGAATATTGAATATACTTGATTTATATATCTATAAATCCAAATAGATGATTGTAAACTATGATACGCATGGGTGGTGTGTGTTTCCCTGTTTCTCTGTGTAGGTGGCAGTGTAGCATAGGGGTTAGACAACAGGGCTTATAACTTTGCGGCTTACCCACGTGGGGGACCATTGACAAGGTACTTAAGCCAAATTGTTTTTAGTAAATATCCAGCTGTAGAAATGGTTTGTAATTACAGAGAGAACAACAGATCTGTGAATCGCTCTGGATAAGAAAGTCTGCTAAATTCCTAAGCGCGAATGTGTGATGTAAATTCCCCCCGCACATGGCGGAGGCAGCTGATTGGTGGGAGGAAGAAAAGCTCCCTGTTTTTCTCGCTGTTGTTTTTGAGAGCCGCGCTCTCACCTGTCAGCAGACATTATTCCCAGATTCCTGGTGCCGTGACAGGCATGCGGGTCCTGCTCCGGCAGGCTGGGACTCGGAGCTCAGCCAACACAAAGGAACGCCAGCCACAGTCACCGTCATAGTAGAGTCAGAGTCACAATAAGAGCCACAGCCACAGTACAGCCAGAGCCACGTCACAGTCAGAGTCAGAGCCATACCACAGTCAGAGTCAGAGATACAGTCAGAGCCACAGCCACAGCACAGTCAGAGTCAGAGTCACAGCCACATCACTGTCAGTCAGAGTCACTGTTAGAGTCAGAGTCAGAGCCACACCACAGTCAGAGTCACAGTCACTGTTAGAGTCAGAGTCACATCAGAATCACAGCCAGAGTCACAGTACAGTCAGAGCCACAGCACATTCAGAGTCACAGTCACAGTACAGTCAGAGCCACATCACAGTCACTGTTAGAGTCATAATTCAGATTCACAGTCCAGAGACATAGTCAGAAGCACCTCAGTCAGAGCCACAACACAGTCACGTAACATTCAGATTCACAGCCACAGCCACAGTCAGAGTCATATTCAGAGTCACAGTCAAATCTCATCTGAGTTGCATCAGAGTCAGTCACATAACAACCAGGCCTCTCTCTCTCTGACAGAGTCACAGACTTGTGTGACTTCAATCCATTTACAATCATATTCCCCACAATTTATCCTGTTGCTTCCTACAGGATTTTTTCCAAGCCTATGAACAGAATCTCACCACCAAGAGAATCAGACTATGACCTGCCTGATTAGACTCACCAAGAGAGTTTCGCTCGCCCCAGAAAGAAACCCATTCAGATGCACCACAAGCATCAGACTCCCATGCCTCATTATCTGACACCCGACTCACCTCACTGCAGCAAATTGAGATTTCCCTGAGCAATCAAAGACTCACTCGCCTGAAACAACCTGACACACACCATGAGGCAAAGATCCAAGACCCGAGAAACACGTTTGCCCGTAAGGCAAAATTAAATGAGATCCAAGACTTTAAGACCGTCCGCGGACTCAAAAGGCTTCGGTACATTAGCATACTGACATTCATCATCAAAGACCAGAAACAGACAAAAAGTCAGAAAGTGTAGGCTATTCTGTGTGTAATACTACACTGTGTCCAGGGGTCATTCACCCAGATGCACCACTTTACATTTCAGGTCTGTATTGATGAACACTTAAGTGATCCACCGCAGTGAATCACTGCTCGACTAAACCGTGATTCACCGCCCCGTTGGCCCCCTAGCTTTGTGCTGGGACTGACGTGGGCCCAACCGCCAATCTTGCCTCCCTCTCCGCCCATTCATCTCCATCTGTCGCCCCGATCACGTTTCTGACACGTCTCTGGTTCCCACAAAGCCCTTCTCTGCCTGTAACCTGAGGCCCGACTCGCCAGACACCCCTATCTGCACGTACGATGTCACTGTTCGCACGGTGAGGCTTTCTCCTGCTTCTACCTGCACATATGCTGCCACTGTTCCCGCGGTAAGGCGTCCTAGTGCTTCTATCTGCATGTACGATGCCACTCTTTATACCGCAACTCTTTCTAGTGCTTCTACCTGTACCTACGATGTCACTGTTCCCGCGGTAAGGCTTTCTCGTACTTCTACCTGTGCGTATGATGTCACTGTTCACACGGTAAGTCTTTCTAGCGTTCCTACCGGCAGAACGTTCAGAGCGATCCCAGCCTTGCCGCTCACCCGTTTCACAGCTACAAGCAGCACTCCCCCAAGCCGGGGACTCTATTCACCCTAAATATTCTTGACAAAATCCCCCATTTTCAACTCACATTCATTTAAGTTCAGGACTTTTCTCTGGCCCCCGACCTGTTTTTAAAAGCTTCCCACTGATCACTGAATCCCGTAAATTTGCCCCCCGTGATTGCTTCAAATCCCCTATAATTGCGGTAACTTCCCCAGTCTGGCAACCCCGGTGTCACAAGAGTGGGCGCACACTGTAATCACCCCGGGCCAGTCACGCAACAGCGCTCCGTGAGACCGTGCATTTTCAAGAGTGCCCAGCCGTCCCACTCGCCTAAGGAGCACCCTTCTCGCCAGACCTACAAATTAAAAACAAAAAAAGGCAACAAAAAAAAAAACATAAACGCAGACAAAAAGGTAGTGCCACTTAGCGTTTTCGCCCGACAGACTTCAAAAGCGGGGGGTGGGGGTGGGGGGGGGGCTAAGCACCCAGCTCAGCTCTGGCCAGATGGAACACAACAGAGGTATGTGCACCTCACGTAGGAATTACGCGGCAGGGCCTTTCGGCGCTGAGAGAAACGTCTCGCTCCGGGGCACGCTCGTTCCCCGCATGGACATTCCACACACCTCGCTGCGCCTCCTGCAAACAGCGTTCTTCTTCTCCTTTCACTTCTTTCTCTTTTTTTCCTGATTCGAGACGCGATGATGGGCGATACACGATAGGTCAGATAGCTTTGTTGCCGCCATCAAGGCTATCTCAGCCACCGTTTACGGCAGGGATCTCAAACGCGAATCCGGGAGGGCCATTGTGTCTGCTGGTTTTTGATGTGTCCCTGCACTCAAGTGCTTAATTTCAGTCATGATTGGCTAAAGACTCTGACTGAAAGGAAATCACAAAAGCCAGGCAAGGCTGCTGCCCTCCAGAACCTCTACCAGCATGTTCCTTCACGGATTTCATCCTTACATCATAAATGTTCCTTTAGTCCGTAATCTTACAATTAATTCACTAATAATTGAAAGAAGAAATACCCTGACGGCCACAGGTAGAATCTCTGTTGACTGGAGATCAGTTTGAACCTGAACAATATGAAAATCTCTCAGTAGAACCAGCTATTGGGGCCAGCAAAGAGAAAGCAAACACAAAAGTACGACATTAAAAGGGGGCGTGATGTTATACCTGGAAGGCCTCTACCTGACACTCAGCCAACCGAGTGGGAGAAACATGCCTCCCACCACCTGTCACTCACTTCAAACGCATTCCCCAGCCCTTACACAACCCCCGCCTCAAATCAATACTTTTCAGGGCAATGAAAATGATAACATCTGATAGCTGAAATATCGCGGCACCCCTTCCAAAGCCCAAACGGGGGTCAGTCTGATCGTGTTACAGCCTGTGAAGTTCTGTCAGAACCCGCAGACAATAGGAAATGTAGCCAACTGGTAATAGGAAGCATTCCTACTGAAAGCAGCAGCCTCAGGTATGCATTGGCAAAACAAGCCTGTAGGGCCGTTCGCATGGTATGGTTGACTAGCATATGAGGAAGGCATTTAACTGTGATATGCGTCAAGTACGGAGAGGTGCTGGTCAGAAACATTCAACAACAATACATTCAGTGAGGACTTTATTAGGTATTTATTAGACTGATTTTTTAGACTTATACTGCTGTAGCATAGCCACTGAAGTTATGATGCGTGCGCTGTGTGACCAGGCAAACCCCAAAAAAAGAGGGAAAGAGGTTTGAATAACGATGCGTGAAGTTTCCACTGTTGGTGGCTAAGCGGATCACAGGTTGCTAAGCGGCAGAGCGAGCCGAATTCTTGCCTCACACATGACTAACAGATTGAATTATCTCAAAAGAGCCCCTGGTTAATGGGTACATCTAATGGCCGAGTTCAGCTACGCATGACGGGACACTTTAACCTCCCTGAGCTTGCTTGGAAGTTCTCCGATAATCGGACGGGGATTTCTTCAGGGTTTTGGGGTCAGGGAGGAAATCAAAGCACTCGGGATGGAAGCAGACGAGTAAACATTCGGTCCCTGCGGTGGTCAGACACGGCTGTCCTGTCCCGTAAACATCTTAACGGCTTCAGTGGGTGGGTGCAGGGACCCAGCTGTCCAGTGACGGTGCAGACTGGGGTCTCTGTGGGCTCAGAACTGTATGGGGGCAGGCCCTGACGATCAGGCCTGACCCAACACCCAGCGTCTCTCGAGCTGCAGAACTACACAGTCTCACGGCCTGGCTTTCAACCCAGCATCACACTGAGGCAGCTCCTGCCTGCTTTAATGGAAGAGGAGAGAAGAGAGAGAGAGAGAGAGAGAGAGCGATATACAGAGAGAGAAAGAGAGAGAGAGACAGAGAGAGAGGGAGAGAGAGAGCGCAATATACAGAGAGAGTGATATATGCAGAGAGAGAGCGATATACAGAGAGAGAGAGATATAGAGAGAAAGATGTACTCTCACCTTTAAATTGTTTACAGTTAAGGTGAGGTGAATGATTGAGAAAACCCAAGCCCTGTCCAATGTTTGACTAAACCAGCTCACACACACAAGTGCAGAGAAAAACACACTCACACACCCTAAGTCTTACGTAACAGGTGATTTTTGCCCTTCTGCTTCTTATCGGTTGGTCATAAGCTCAGAGCTAAATGACCTATCCTGAGACTGGCCAGTTAGAAACTCAGGATTGGCATAAAGCTACCGAACTGTGCAAGGCTGTACGTGACACTGCTAATATTTCACTCTGAGCTCTCTGTGACAGCAGCCAACCTTGAAAAAAGGTAAAGAATACTCACAGGCTAGTCCTGCAAAGATTGGATATTTACTGTTAATGAGAAGGTTTTACAACACTGTTTCAGGAGGGATAGGGGGCTGATGTTGGGCACTGATTTTGGTATTGGATAAGATCTGCTGTGAACAAGCCTTAACTCAGCCTTTCACCCCATGCAATTTGTCAAATCATCTAAACATTTGGTTGGTATTCACAGTATTTTTTGACATGTTAGTTCTTTCAAATGAGAGGACATAGCAAACAACACAACATGTAAATGAGCACAATAGCAACTGCAACTCCTGAAGATCAGAACAAAGATTTGGTCTGCACCAAGTGTCTGCCTTTCAACTGAAAATCATACAAATACCAACTTATATCACAGGTCGTCATTTGCCATCTTGTTAATTTATACATCTAATCACCACCATCCAATAAAATTGAAGACAAGATTTGCAGCAACATTCGAAGAGAGTTCTTTTGAGTTCTCTGTGGCCTTACCTGACTGGTGCATGCTGGGATGCATGTCCTCCGGACTGTGCCGACGGCCCACTCCGTTGGCGCAGACGGAGGCGGATCCGTTGGCGTGGGCCTTTTTGACGGAGTTTGAGCGGGTGGGAATGGGCACGAAGGTGGGGTCTAGGTCCATGATGAGCTGGTTGAGCTGGTCGATGGACTGGTCGATGTCCACGGTGAGCGCGTTGAGCTCTTCCTCTCGGCTGGGCGCGGTCGAGTCGCCGCCCGCGACCCTCTGCACCGCCTCCGCGCTGCTCCGCCCCCTGGTGGGCGGCTGCAGGACTGCGCGCGCCTTCGGGGAGACGGCCTCGTTCTCGGCCGGGAGGTACTGGTACTGCTGGGCGGCCACCATCTGCTGCTGCCGGACCCAGGTGTGGGTGGAGTAGCTGTCCTGGCCGAAGCCCTGGGGCTTGGGGGAGGCCGTCTGGGGGCCGGGGGCGGGGCCCCTCGGTTTGGCCTCCCCGAAGCTCCGGTCGTAGTCCTCAGGCCCGCCCAGGCCGTGGTCGCCCCCCAGGGGGGCGGCGTGGGGCTCCTCGCCCGTGTGGCTGCCGAAGCCGTCCGACAGCAGGGAGTTCTGGCTGCTCTTGTGGTAGCCGAAGTGGCCCAGGCTCGGGGCGTTGGAGCAGGGCCCCTCGGAGGAGGAGAGCGTGCCGATGCTGTCCACGCTCCGCAGGTCGTGCGACGGCACCTCGTCGTCCAGGATGTCCGTCTCGCGCTCGCGGGCGCCGGGGGCGTCCCCGTTCACGTGCACCAGGGCGGGGACCACGAGCAGAGCCCCGGCCCCTCCCGCCGCGCCCGCGCCGCCATCCGCCATCTCGCCCGCGGGCTCGGCGCCGCCGTCCAGCCCGATGCCGCTGAGGAGGCGCTTGAGTTCCGCCCGCTCCTGCCGCGACGGGCCCCGCTTGGTCCACAGGGAGGCGCTGGAGTGGCCCGAGTCGCTGCCCGTGGAGAGGGCCTGCTCACTGGGGTCCGGGCTACTGGTCACCGGCGGCGCTCCGTCCACACTCTTCTTCCTCACCTTGGCATACAGACTGCCGTCCACTGGGCCCTGGGCGTGCGGCACTGAGAGAGAACGAGGGAGAGAGAGAGGGGGAGATTTAGACCTCCTTCATACACATACATACATACAGTAAATACATACACACAAAATAGTTATACACTGGAACGTACGCATGGGGCAAGATGAGATAAGAGAGACAAAGTGATTCAGACCTACATGTACAGACACACACACACCCTGCCACAGACACATATACACACACAGTTCCAGCATATAATGGTCAGGACATCTGCAGTGCGGGGCCGGTGGCTGTAAATAATTTACACACACTGCTCCGATATAGGCTGTACAGTAGAGCCACAGGCCTCCCTCACACATACACACACACACACACACAGACACACACACACATACACACACACATACACACACACATATACACAGGCATACAAGCTCACACACACACACACATAGACACACCCACACATATACACACACACATTCACACGCACACATAAAAGCTCTCTCACACACACACACACACACACAGTACATGTGGTACAGAAGAACACACACGTTACAGTGGCCAGCACACAGAGGCCGCTGTGCAGGCAGGTATTCCTGTGCAGGTGCCTACACGCAGCAGGCAATGTGTCACACATGACTGCAGACACACAGGCTCACACACACACTCACACACAGACACACAGAGACACACACACACACAGTCACACACAGACACACAGAGACACGCACACACACACACACACATGACTGCAGACACACAGGCTCACACACACACACACACAGACACACAGAGACACGGACAGACACACACACTCACACACAGACACACAGACACAGAGACACACACACACACACTCACATACAGACACACAGAGACACGCACACACCACTACACACGACTGCAGACACACAGGCTCACACACATGCCTGCAGTAACACACACCCACACACACACATTCCATATGTACAAATACGAATGCACGCATACAAAAGACGACACGTCCGCATGCACACACACTTGCACACAGAAAGACACATACACACACACAAACACATACACACCACTGCAATGATGCACACACACGCACACAAACCACTACACATACACATACACACATATACACACACATACACACCACTATACATACACACACACACACACACAAACCACTACACATACACATACACACATTCACACACACACACACTCACAAAAGAAATGCAGCCCGGAGGGGAACGAAAAGACAAAAACATGTCTCCTTTCTCCAGACACTGATCAAGATAAAGCTCAGAACAGCAATCAAAGAACACGTCCGCCACCGGGGCAGGTAGCTCCGCCCGCCCCCGCCCGCCCCCGCCCGCCCCCGCCCCGCCCGCCCCGCACCAGCAGCCCCGCACGCCGGCGTGCGGGCCCCACAAACACAGCTGACCGCCCCCCACACCGCCGCGGGGAGACGCGGCACATCCACACCTCCGCTCCGACACGGGCCCATTCAGAGCCCTGCCCGCCCAACGCGCCATAGAGCCCCTTTCACTGCGCGCCCGTCCCGCTCGGACGTGATTCGCCGACTAAACCCGCCCGGCGAGCAGGAAGACGAATGACGGAGGAGGGGATCACTGGAGCCACTTCAGGGGCTTAACCTGAGGTCACACGGAACGGGAAAATGAGATAAACGCCCCCGCGAATCACACAAAGTGATTCCGCTCGCTGTTGACAGCCAGCCTGATCAGGTTTTACTCCTGTTACGCTAAGCTCTGATTCTTAAAAAAAACTAAAAAATTATCCAGCATTATACGCAATCACAATGCAGTTAATTTAAGATCAGGCATAACAAAGTCTACGGCGTTATCTTTCGAATATGAAGAAAGCTTAAGTCAGATAACACGCACAGAGCTCCACACTCTGAATGATTGTTTCCTGCGGTCATGCTGAAAAACAATGACATGAGAGCCAATTCAATAACAGCCCAGTCAAGTGTTTGACCTTTAACATCGGCGGTGTAATTTACAGCAGACCACATAAAGATCAAAATATCTGACCCAAAGTTCGCCCTGAACGTCCCTCACGAATATCGACAGAATCAGAAAATGCCTGGGTCATGATACATACGTCCTGAAAAGACAACAAGTCCAAAATACTCACACAAAATCTAGCCATCAATAGCTTGAGAAAAGGCAGCGCTGTACAGAGGGAAACAACAACCGGTTTTCACACCGCACCCGTCAAAAAACTGTCAGAGAAAAAGGAAAAGTTTTTTTTGAGACTGGACTTAGTGTCCTTTTGAACTGCCGCAGCAAACAGACAAACAGAAAAACCGGCAAACAGGCAAACAAGCGAGACGGCCCATGTCAGCCACATACCTGACTCAATCTGCCATTCAGAGCCCGGCTCTCAGACCAGCCCGGGCTATGAATCCCAAATACCAGACACGCATGATAAAAGACCCCCTCCGCCCCCCGGCCCCCCCCCCCACCTTTCTTCTCCTCCTCCTGTTCCTCCACTTCAGTCAGCACTTGTTGAAACGCACACTGGAGTCCAGCAGCAGCTACACAAACACCTCCAGCAGGGCAGGCTGGCCGTGGCGGCTCCTTCCCCGCGCTGGGAGAGGGGGAGCTGGGGTAAGAGAGGCAGGCTGGCCTGGAGCTCTGCTGGTAGCACTCAGCACAGTCCCAAGAGGCACTTCAGCTCCTGGCTCTCTCTCTCTCTCTCTCTCTCTCTCTGCCTCTCTCTCAGGCGGTTCTGCACAGGCAAGCAGCCTGCATTCCTTCTCCCAGTGTGATAACAGCACTCCACACACACACACACACACACACACACACACACTCACCCTCTCCCTTATTCTCTCTCCCTCCCTCTCTCCCTCAAACACAAACTCTTGCTGTCCCTCTCACACAAACTCTTGCTCTCTCTCTCTCTCCACACACAAATGTTCGCTCTCCCTCCCGCCTCTCACCCTTATTCTCTCTCACTCCCTCTCTCTCTCCAACTTATTCTCTCACTCCCTCTCTCTCTCCAACTTATTCTCTCACACACACACTCCTGCTCTGTCTCTCTCTCTCTCACACACGCACACACACTCTCACTCTCTCTCACCCTCTATGTCGGTCTTGCCTCTGCTCTCTCTCTCTCTCTGTATCCCTCTCCTTCTCTCCTCTTCTCTCCTCTCCTTTGTTCCTCTCCCACTTCCACTCCCCCCCTCTCTCTCTCTCTCCCCCCTCCCTCTCTCCTTACCACTCCATTAAGCGCAGGTAGCCACTCCGAGCCCCTTATGTCCACATGACAGAGTTTTGGGACGGGCGAGTTTTCTGGGGAGGGAAACAGGTTCCTGTGCCCACCAGGTGACCGGACCCCGGGAAGGGCGTCCCGCCCCCGCCCCCCCCACCCCGCACGCAGGAGGAGGAACGTGTTGGTGCCGTATACATACAGCAGACCTTGAATGAGCCAAATATGGCGAGAGGGGAATGTAAACATGGGGGCGGGCCCGGGGAGTGAAGGCAGTAAGGTTAACTGTAACCTGAACTCACAGAACCCAGCAGAGACCGGGAGAGAGAGAGAGATAGAGATAGAGAGAGAGAGAGAGAGAGAGAGAGAGGGAGGGAGGGATAGAGAGAGAGAGAGAGAGGGAGGGATAGAAGGAGAGAGAGAGACACCCGGAGAGAGAGATGGAGGGAGGGAGGGAGAGAGGAGTGAGAGAAAGAGGAAGAGGGACAGAGAGAGAGAATGAGAGCAACAGAGAAATAGAGAGAGAGAAAGAAAGGAACAACAAAAGCGTCTGAAGCTGAAAACAACATTCCTCAGGTCCCGGAGTTTTCTTTCCCTTCAGAAAAGGCCGGTGCTTTAATTAGGGCAGTGTTCCCGTCCCGTTCCTGTTTTCTCCTCTCCGAGGTGCAAGCCAGACCCCGTCCCAGATGTAGGTACGGCGAAATTACATGGCGGCCGTGACCGCATTCAGCGCCGGTCCAGAACCAGATGTGCTCCGGCCCCAACAATGGTCTGGACCCGTCCGTCCCGCAGGGCGCCCCGTGTGCTGGGGGAGGGGGGGGGGGCTGGGCCTGACACACGAGCGCTCTTAGAGGAACTGAAACAGGGGGAGCTGGTGTGGCACTTCCCAGCAGGCCACAGGGCAGTGGTCCCTCAGAAACCCTCTGCGTTTAATGACAGGAGAGTAAAAGCGTGTGATTCAGGGCGGCGCCGTAACTCAAGTCGAAGCCGCGAGGGGGGTGGACAGAACAGGGCGGGGTCAGTGGCCTCCACGCTGCATTTTGGGAATTTACACCCCTGTGGATGGTCCTGTGTGGACCGCACTAATGACCCACCGCCTGACCCCCTCCCTCCCCAAACCCACACCCCACAGCCTCCCCTCTGAGACGCAGTGCCCGGCGGATCCATAGCAGCTCTCTGCAGAATGGCTCCTCAGCACTACCAAACAGGCCTGGGCCAGATATACACCTGGACCGTATCTCTTTTAATAAAACGTGTAAAACACAGTTTTCAGCCTAGATGAGTCCCAGGGATCTGTGAGGCTGTTTGTTTGTGAAGCTCTTATCAGCACCTCCAGCTGAAGGTATTTCAGACATGCGTTTGATCCAGGGCAGTTACCAAAGCATCCTCTCCTCTGGCCCTGGGCTACAACCCGAGGTGTTCAGCGTGGAGCGCAACATGACGGCAGCTATCTGCGTTTCTGGGGTTTCGTTTGGGTGGTGGTCATCTGCCACTCTGTTCATCAGCAGCTGTACAGACAGGAGTCTTAATGGGGGGGGGGACACTCCTGTTTTAGGCTGACCGAACCACACAGGATGTCACCCCCCAGAACTCCTAGACAGACCCTGAGCCAACCGTGCCCATCTATCAATGAGAACACCACGTCTCCCGGCAACCAAGCACCTCTTGCTGTTGTCATATCACCATCTGTCCGTTCGCCCAACGGGCTCATAAAAGCACAAACCTGTGCAGAAAGCCCACAAAACTAGCAACTGCAGACCTCCCCTGACTTTGCACTCCCTTAAAAAACACTGAGAACATTCTGGAATGTTTCAGGACGCGCTGACATGCACCGCCTGCAATGGTCCACTCAGGCAGAGAATCTTCAACCCTTTAAGGTGTGAGGTCACAAATATGTGATTAGAAGTGAACATTCTAATGCTGATGTAACAATCACTACCGGTGACTGAAAGCCATGGCGTTCCAGAACACTACTGTTCAGAGGGTTAAGGCTGATCATAATTTGTTAGCAATCAGGGTTGGTCACAGCCATCTCCAGGTATATCAGATAATGGGGGGTGGCGGTGGGAAACTAACGGAGACGAATGAGACTGTCCCTGCCACAGCACTGCGTTAAAAACTTCATTCCTGATGCCATTTCTCTCGCAGGCAATTCCCAGGCTTCTGTGCTTCGCTCTTTTAGTCGGCAACAGATTTTTAATTTACATAATTTCAGGAACTACCGGGCTCATTGTACCGCGTAAGAAATAGAGAAATGCTAAGAGCCACATAAATGTTTTTACTCAAAGTTAAGGAAGAAGTACATGGTCGTGCAGGAGATAAATGGAGATTTTTCTCGATCGGACTTCACTGCTGCATGCTGCATAGAGCAGCCATTGTTGGCCCTGGTGAGTTGACACTGCGCTCTCTCCTTCACAGCGGCCTAATTGACTCGTCCCCGGAGGAAGCAGACGTGCCCCGCTGATTACTAAGTAAGTACCCGCTGAATTCCAAAAGGACCGGCCGCCCCCCCCCCCCCCCCCCCCCTGCAAACGTAATGTTTACACGCGAAATTCTGCTTAGAAATGCCCACACGAGCTTTGAAGTCTAAGAACCCCGAAATATTTGGCTAAAAAAAGACTTGCGCAAACGATGCAGTGATTGCCTTTTTTTTTTTTTTTCTTGTTGGTCAAGGAGCTTAACGTCAGTCACACATACCCTCCTTTTTTCTTGGAGGAGGTTGTTGCGCTCCAGTTCGACGGCAAAAATCCGTCCCGGAATTCAGCTGTCACAAATAAACACAATGCGTGCATTGCAGCAAACCCGGAATCCAAAGTTTCTTGTGGGACCTTTAAAAAAAAAGAAAAAAAAAAAAAAAGTTTCTTGTAATTTTGAGTTTCTATTTTAGTGAAGTGAGCCATTGAGCGGGAGAGAGGAGAGTAACCTTGGCGGGGGCAGTGGAGGGAGACGCAGGGGGGGTGCAGGAGCGCACAGAGGGAGGCATTTGGGGCGAAGGGGGGGGCGCAGCGGGCTACCGTACAGCTCTGCCAGAAGCCCCGACTGTTTCTTAACCCGGAGCCCCCAACCAACATACCCTGAGGGGGGGGGGGACGGACGGACAGCCCACATACTTCAACAATACCCCCCCCCCCCCCCTCAAAAAATAAATCACATCCAGGTTTCCCCACACCGGGCTTGTTTGCCCTGTAATAAGCTACTGTCACCTCTTCACAAAACGGTAAACACGGCCAACTCCGTGTGCCAATACAATAACAGCTGCCGATCCGTGTGGTGGTATGTGTGTCTGTGCGTGTCTGTGCGTGTTCGTGTGCGTGTGTTTGTGCACGTGCGTATATGCACACACGTGCATATGTGTGTTTTTGGATGAGGGTATGTATTTGTGTGTATGCACACCACTGTGTGTGTGTGTGTGTGTGTGTGTGTGTGAGAGAGTGTGTGTGTGTGTGTGTGTGTGTGTGTATGGGTGTGTGTGTGTGTCTGTTTGCGTGTTTGTGTATAATAATTTACTCCAGCTCTGCTGACTCCATCTGTTTGGCAGTGACAGCATGTCTACACAAGAAAAGCCTCAATGAACACCAACGTCAAACACCAAAACAACACACTCACAAAGTTTTACACACGGTATATACACCTGGGGAGTACCAGGCTGCCGTACCCACACACACACACACACACACACACACGATACAGAGCAGGATAAGCCTAAATGTGGAAAAAACAATTGTGTTTTTCAGGCCAAGCTATGGATAATTAAACTGACAATGATCGCCTAGGCAATAATTAGTGGTAGCCACATGCAGCTATCTATAAAATGCTAATGTTGTGGAAACACCAGCACCTCCTAAATGATAGGCAATTCACTGTTAATTTGGGCCAAATTGCTGTTGGATCCTATGGGGACTTAGCCTGCCCTTTAGAAACTGCATAGCTTGACTTCAGGCAAATAAAATGCTTTTTCCATTGACCAGTCAAATGGATTATTTACAACAACTAGGCTCTGATTAAAATGAACTTTTGATTTGTATTTGCAATCGCAGGCGAGGTAGCCAGATACAAAGTCCTCTTCAGTGACACTGTGGGACTGTCCCTCTCAGAACGTAGCACCACCAAAAACAGTGGCTGCTTCCCCGCTTTTAAAGTTTGCTTATCTGTTTCTTAACCTTGATCCACGCAGGAAATTCAGTTTCCCATGAACAGCGCAGACCTGGGGAGACCAGGCGGTTGGGGTAAACAGAGGACACTGCAGCCAGTCTGATGTAAGGAAGAATCAGATTGAGAGAATCTGTTTTTTTGCTAATTTGACCCGGGTTAACTCTTTCAAGACCTTCATTAAAGAACACCTCTGAAAGCCCAGGTCTCTTACAGAACGGGACAGTGCACTGGTACACTCAGTACAATATAGCAATGTATGAACATGGGCCTTTTATTCCTCATGGGATGCAGTGCTATTTAGGCCATAATGTGGCTCAAGGATGGTATATAAACCCTCTAAAAACTGAAAAAATGTACAGCTTGTTACAATTGCGGTTGGAACAAAAGCCTGGCCCCGGGATCGAACTCGAGAAGGACAGACTGCCCCCCGCAGGCCGGTGGGATCAGTAACAGGTGCGCGGGTCAGTACCTTCCCCCTCGGAGGTGACGGTCTCGTAGGAGTCCCATCGGATCAGCGGGTCGGCGGTGTTATAGTCCACGGTGACGTCCGGTCCGTTACGCCAGCGCTCCCAGCCTGGGGCAGACACACACACACACACACACACACACACCTGCTCACATCTCACATCTAACTGAGGAATGACACAACCATAGAAATATATCTACATGAAAAATGGCCAAGAAGAGCAGGGCTGCCAATTGCCATGTTTTGGGCATGAGACACGGACTTTCAGGCCCTGCCTCACACTCTCACACCACCCAAACAAATCTCACGCCAAATGGTACAATAATCTCTATCACACAACCCCCACGTCAACAATCAGCTCAGCAAACTTCTCAACTCTGGAAAAGCATGAGCATAAGCTCGAGTATATTTTATTTTGACCAAATTTCCAGCTACGACATTGAACTTTCACAAGTATAATCAAGGATCGACCGTAGAATCATGGGCAAGACGCAATTTAATTGTGACCCAGTAACTCTGAAGTACATGTCCTTCATTATGAGATTAGATATGAGCTCAAAATGACCTTTCCCATCAGATCAACACACAATTTCACCACTTTCCCTGGCTCACTGGGCATCTTCGCTTAATTCGCCGGGCCACTTTACCGGCTGTGCGCTTTCCCATGGCAATAACATCAGTTATTATAGCCCTGTTTTCTTACTTACTAAACACAACACGACAGGACGGATATAACCTCCCCGGTTCCCACCCGTTCAGAACGGGGCCCGTGGGCTCGGTGGCACCGGCCAGCATGTGACCGAACGTAAAATGTAATTTACGTTGGGGTTTACGATAAACACTACATTTAAAAGCGTGCACTGTGCACTGCCTATCAGCAGGCTAAATGAAATGAATCCAGTGTTCCTGCCAACAGCCTGCATCATTAGCTCCGCCATGAGAGCCCCCTTCATTAAGGCAGAAGGTCATTAGTGTAACGAGTGGGGACAAGGCTAGTTTGTCCTGAGTGGTTTTCCCCCCCCCCCCCCCCCCCTTCACGCTGTATCTTAAAATCTGCGTTCCAGTCTGATCGGCGGGTGGGATAGCACGTTATTTTTTCCTGTTGAGCAACGCTGCGATTTCCACAGTCAGTCTTCTTCGTACATTGCTCTCTCAGACCCTCTCCTGGCGGCACGGGGGTAGAACACCTCACAGGTGAGTTTTACCTTTCTGTCCGAGCGGAAGGCAACGGTGACGGAGGGGATTTTACTCTCCGGCCCCAGGACTCTACCTTTATGTTTTCTGGGATTTACACTCTGACGGAGCCGTTAAGTGAATAATAATAATCTTTTTCATATGTGGGCTATTACTTGCTTTACAGTACTGTCCAAAAGTCTTAGGCACATGTAAAAAACTATCTGGAAAGTCAAGATGCTTTCAAATGATGAAATGAACAGTTTCAGTTTAAATATTGATTTCAATATTTAAATATTTACTACAAAGAGCAGTGAACAGTTAGAAATGAAATTAAATCAATACATGTATTTCTTGTGACCACCCTTCACCTATAACTGCATCTGTTCTCTATGGTACACTGTCCCGCAGTTTAATAAGAAAATCAGCAGTGGCAGGGCCACTCCAAACATATCGGAGAACTTGTTCCACAGTTCTTCGGAAGGAATATCTTTACTTACTAATCTGTTTGAGGGAGTCATATAAAAGGAACTGCGTTGGTTCCCCAATGATAGGAAACCCCTGGAAAACTTGAGCTGAGAACTAGCAGCAGACAAAATACAACACCGAAATCAGAGATGAATTAATAGCTCGATACAGATCACCTAGCTGAGAAGCAGCAGTATCTGCGACGTGGAAAAGCCCTGTGTTTGAGTTGTGGGTTTAAGGTTCAGGGAGGAAGACGTCACTGCTGTATACTTAACCTTCAGCCATTCCAAAGAAACAATTCAGCTCAATAAAACCAGTTTTACAGCTCAGTCATATCATATTTAAAGCTCCTAAACTGGAATGTAAAAGTAGCGTTTGCCTACACCAACTACCCCATAGCACTTGTGATAACATTTTTTGAAGGAAAAGTATAGAAATTGTGAAATACACAACCGGAACCCCCCGCCTCCACCCCTACGGAGGGGCTCTGATGTTGAGTCTACCCACAGTGCATTCCACCTCCAGTGGTCACGGCAGCGCTATCCCTGTGCGACAGTGACTAATCCCCCCGTGCTTGTTATTGATCTCAGCGGTGATGAGTCTGAGGTGCAGTCGTGTCTGGGGGTTCTGCCTGACTGGCGGAGGACAATGGGAGAGGGAGGGGGTAAGGCAGACAGGCCAGCCAAAAACACTCACCTTGTATCTTCTCCGGACTTTCCGAAAACACCAGCTCCACCTTCCCGTAATCCGAAAATCTGCGATCTGGAAACGTCAAAATAAAAGGGAAAAGATGCCGAAATGAAGGGCTGATGATGGCAGGAAAACAACTGAAGCATAAACCGTAAACGTACATTCCTTCACAATTTACAGTGCAGGTAAACTTACTGTGCAAATGCGGAAAGCCTGAGTTCAGTTATAGAAACACTAAAACGTCCATGTTCCTTACAAGAGCGATGGCAAATATAACTTTCTTATTTGCACGAAACTCAGAAGCACAGTGCCATAGGAGCGAGGACAAGATCAGAGACACGTTTTAAAGCAGCTTCCCAGAGCAGCAGCCTGTAGCCTCCGTCTCCCTCCGGCAGGTACGGAGCTGAAATGTCCGCCTGAGAGAGCCAGGCACGGTGCCACCCGAAGCCCACACGACCCTGGGCCTCCGTCGCCCGCTCTGTTTACCCTCCGCTCCGATAACACACCGCACGCCTCCGTTTAATATTTACCGTGCAGGTCCGAGAAATTGTTAGCGACCGGAGCGAATCCAGCAACAGCGTCGCGGAACCCTTGTGTTTTCCACTGAGGAGCGCGCCGGGGCGAGAGGCTCCGACCTTTTCCGATGTTTACGGACGCGCGTTAACGGCCAGTGTCTAGGATGTCTGGCTCTGTTCACCCAGCATGCCCAGGAGGGCGGACCCGGCCCGGTTCAGTTCAGCACAGCCTGTCCAAGGTCGTGTACACAACGCCACTGAGGGCCGGTCACCGCCCAAACAGGAAGTCTGTTCAGCTGCAGTCAGGGTCGGGGGCGAAAAGGACTGAACGAATTAACCAGATGTGTAAAACTCAGGTTCAGGACGCCCATCCCAGTATTTTGTACCAATCACCAACATTTGCTAATTAGCACAACTCATCAGCCAGGAGGTAGAAATAATGAGTGGAACCACTAAAACTAATTAGACCTACTTAGTGAAATCATTAAAATGGCTGAGTTCATGGGTGGAAGGAACACATGGCAGGCACTTCTACTTTCTGGCCCCCGGACTGTACTGGACATCAGAAGAGTCCAGTACAGTAAGGCACGTCTCCACCGCAGCTTGTGTTACTTAAAGAGCGCTCCTGACTTGGTAATGATGCCGTTAGCACCCTGTTCACACCCTGAATTTGAAAGCTGATGGTGCGCCATGAGGCTGAATACAGGACTGCAGGACTGGGTGTGAAAGGGCAGTGATTAGCATGCGGCTAATCCAGGTCCCTCTCAGCACATTTCAGGGCTATAGGAACAGAACCCTTCTGGTCACCAAAATTAGAGACAACAAAACCGGACAACATGCATAGCTGGAGACTTAAGTCACAAACGAGATGGCCCTCTGTCGGAAGTGGGGTTATGCTATTGGAACCTTTCATGGAGCTTGGGGTGATCAAGATGCAAATTCAAGATGGGGCATCTGTCCAATCAGTTACTCACATCCGTACATTATATTGTACAGATAATGGGAAAATCTGACGTTGTGGTTGAAAACCGGGCATCTTGCAACAGGGCACGGCGGGACCGATTATCCTCCTAAAGGTGTCCTTCTTTGTCCTTTCCTCAGCCTGTACAAACACACAGGCTGCTGACGGACTGTGGCTGAACACACTGACCCTTTTCCCTCTATGAGAGTATGAATGTTGGTTTCTGGGTTACTGGGTTTACTGTATATCCACATGTACATAATCCCGGTGGCCTCTCGGCGGGATTAACATGGACGGATTTCCCCCCCCCCCAAGTCCTACCCTATCGCTGTGACAAAGGAGAGAGCAGTTTACAGAGCACGGCTGTGCTTGTGAACGATCGGGACTTTAAAGATCAGTTGATATTATAATGTGATGAGTGTTAAGTGTTCTTGCACTAAACAGCTGCTGTGTGTCTGTCAAGTGACCCCCCCCCCACGGGCCCCACCATCCACCTTTGATGTTAAAGAGCTCAGAGATTAAACGGGACGGTATAAATGGTGTCGTACCGTTGTTGGCGTTCTCAAGGTCGGTCTTCTCGAACACTAGACTGCAGCCTTGGACCGCGCCCGTGTGAAACTGGAGCCGGAAAATCACCTCCCGGCTGCAGGTGTGAACGTCTCTATGGTAACATTTAATCTGGGATGGAGACAATGCGGTTTGATAAGCAACACGGAAAAACAGCGCGGGAGCAAATGCTATGACCTCACTCGACACGCACACGGACGCACACACACACACTCACGTGCACGCACACATGCGCACACGCAGGCATTCACACAGACACACTCACACACACGCACATACACACGAATGCACACACAGACACACTCAGGCACACGCGCACACACACACATACATGTAGACAGACATGCAGGCAGGCACGCACACAAACACACACACACACGTACACGCAGGCATTCACACACGCACACACACAGACACACTCACGCGCACACACACACACACGCACTCACACACACATACATGCAGGTATTCACACATGCACACACACACACACAATCATACTCACACACGTACATGCAGGCATACACACTCACACATAGACAGACACGCAGCCAGGCACGCACACAAACACACACACGCACACCCTGGTTTGAGTGGGTGTTTTGGTGCCAGGGAACAGCAAACACACTCTGGCTCAGGTGTCTATTTCAAAAGAAGGGTATTAAACTCTAGATGTCTTCTGTCATTTCATATACTCACCATTATGTCACCTTTCAGCATCTGGGCTGGCTCCAGGGCCATGCAAACTCTGCTTTTATTTCCTGCTCCAATGTTACTGTATGAGACACACACACACACACACACACACACACAGCACAGAGAAGACACACAAACAAACACAAACAACTTCAGTAAAATAATCATATTCCTGTGAAATACATTCAACTGTGACATATTTATATTCCATTTGAGTAGTGAATTAAACAGCTTACTAAATTCCTGATGTGTACACCGCCTGCATCGCCTGGTAGACTTTCACATACGGCTGACAGACTGAGAATAAAGAAAACGTTGAAGCAGTTCCGTCAGACAAGTGGACCATAAAACAGGAAAAATATCCCATTATGTAATTATGTTCAAGTACTTTTATGAGATTTATTTCATACATTTATTCAAATTTCACTAAATTATGCATTGTTTGCAGAGTGAAAATAAATACTGCATGAGCAATAACAAGTGTGACAAGATTTGCCAATTCAAATGTCTCTGTTAGGCTGTACCTGTCTCAAATGTTAAATATAGAGCTCTCGTTATTACCATGAGTTATGTGAGGAGATTAAATGGGGAAAAATCCCACTGTGTTAAACAGGAACATCACCATATTCAACTGGATAGTAAATGAATATGTCCATTGAAAATATGGTTAGTAACGCACCAATTGCAGACATCTGTCCTGGGAGTATTATGTAATGGTGAAACACAGCTGAGATGTGATGACGGGATGTGATTCAGGTGAAAGCAGCAAAACTATACGGCAAAAACTATACGGAAAAACATAGTTTCAAAAAAATACTTTGACCTGAAGGGACCGATAAAATACAGCCACGTAGCTGCTATTTCAGGGCATGTAAAGGACATGTGGCTCTGCAGTCAGGCAGAACATTCACAGGCGAAGGTGTGTGCGATCCTTCACCTCCGCTGCTGTGGAAAGCGGGCACGCCGTGGAGGATGACGTAGTGCAGGAACAGAGGGGAGGGGTTCATTTTCATGGCTCCGGTCAGGAGACTGTGGAGGATCCACACATACCTGAAACACAAACGATGTTTATAGATGCTGTGGACACTGCTAATGGAGCAAACAGCCATGAAAATGGCAGCATTCCACCACTCACTCGTACGCCAGACAGCCTCCCACCCAGAGTAACGTAGTAACAACATTCTACCACTAGAGGGAGAACCTGCAGGTCTGCCACAGTGACAACTCCGTTCTTGAACAAAGATTAGATTTTTTTTTTTCAGGGAAGTTCAATATAAATACTTATTACAGCATGACATGAAACCTAATAATATAATAACACCTACGGTATATGCACTTAAAACACGTATTTGATATTGCTTACAAATATAATGATGTCTTAAACAAAAAAATGACAACAGGCTGTAAGACTTAGAAAGGACCTTGGCTACACGGATAAAGCTGACACTTATGTTATATATATAATATTTAGTGAGATAAAAAAGGTATGATGTGCACGGACATGCTTCGCATATGTTCCAGCACCAGTGTGCGGGAGCATGTTAATGAAGCAGTGACTCGATGGGGAGGGTTAGCGGTTCTGCGGTGGCCTGAAGGTGTCACAGACCACAGGGGTCAAACAGGTGATTAACCCCCTGCCCAAACCTGAGCCGCACAGGGCGGGGCAGATCAGCGTGGGGGGCGCCGTGGTGATTTAGGGGTGACATCAGAGCTGAGCTGCTGAACCCCACCCCCTGACCTGTCCGTCAACACCCCTGCTGACCGACTGCAGGGATCAGCCCAAAATTCTCTCTCAAAAAAGACCCTATTTTTATTTGTGTTTAGTCATTGTGCAGAGAGCAATGCTTACAGTTCAGCAGTGTTTTTTCCAAGCGCTGTCATATAAACACAGACACATTACATTAATGGCGTTTGGCAGACGCTCTTATCCAGAGCGACGTGCAGTTGATTAGACTAAGCAGGAGACAATCCTCCCCTGGAGCAATGCGGGGTTAAGGGCCTCGCTCAAGGGCCCAACGGCTGTGCAGATCTTATTGTGGGGCAGTGCAGATCTTATACCGGGGATCGAACCACCAACCTTGCGGGGCCCAGTCATGTAACTTAACCAGTACACTACAAGCCGCCCATGGACCTAAACATATAAGTTCCGCAGTGTGCAGATTAGGTGACATTCAGCTTAATGTTGTGAGCACTTAAAGAGAGAGCATTCCCCTTACCGCTTCTGCGAGGGCGTCATTAAGCCGGAAACCTTGTCGTCGTAGAACTTTCTCATGGCGAAACGGTCGAGGGCCTGATCCGCACTGCGGGGGTGGGGAGAAATCGTGTCAGATACACACCTCAGAGAATCCATACGCTCTAAATACCAGCAAGGCCTAGTATTTTCATTCCTTTGAGATAGTTAAGTGTTTTGGATTAGAAAAACAAGTTGCAGTGACAATGTTTTCTATTTCCTTTAATGTTATCGAATGACGTAGTGCAGTGTAAGTTTCAGCATCGTATAATACAGGGCTCTTGAGATTATGAGCAGAGACTCGTGAATGAATGATTTGAAGGGCCTTATGAGGATTTGGAGCAGGGAGTTACACAGAACATCTGAGCTGGGTTTATATCACAGCCCTGTTAAGAGACTGTGTGGGCATACATACACACACACAAGCACACAAACACAAACAAACACACACACACACACAGAGTGGAGGAATGTCTGAAATGTTAGCAGTGGGGGGTAGCAACAGGATAAACAAACACAACTTAAGACAAACACTGGGCACTGGCAGTACCCACAATGCAACAGAAATAAATCCGGAAGTAAACATTGTTTTTTTCCAACAGCTCGACTCCTTTTCTTCCTGACTCACTGTGACTCTTTCCCATAATCCCTCAGACACATAACACAGAGCAGCCAATCCCTGCATCTTCTGCCAGTCACAACCTCATCCGCCATTTGGCTACATCCACATAACAACAAGACGCATGAAGAAGACAACAAGGCACTTTGCCACGTGTGCACGTAAAATAGGTCGAAAAATTAAGTGAAAATGTAAAAAAAACCCGGAAGTCACACCGTTTTCTGGGTCATGGTTTGAGGGTTGTGGGAGGGAGGGAGGTGGGTTCTGCTGTAATTAACATGGCAGCCGTTTTTAATAGCCGCTATACCGGGGATGTGGTGGAATGCTGCTCAAGTGCTTTTTACTCGCAGACAGTCACAGCGTGTGTTTTCCCTATATGAGATTCCCATGGCAACACAATCCTTTCCCAGCAATGGCAGTTAGGTTCAAAGTCCCTTCAATCACCGCTCCTGAGCCTGACTTCACGCAGGCTGCCGGTTTCTCTCCATTTCACATTTCTCAACATCTTATAGCTCAGTGAGCTTCCTGTTCACAAGGTGGTAGACAACAAGGCCAGATTTCATTACGGAAAGAAAAAGTCCCTCTTTCTGTTTTTACAAGGTAATTATGAAATCCACCTACGGATACACTATGTTGTGAGCTAACAGTGTTCTGTGAGCTGAAGATATTTCAGGGGTTATGTCTCACGTTCCGTTACTGTTCTCACATAGCCCAGTGAGCAAAAGTCAGAATATAGATGTCTAGAGGGGTGGAAATCTACGTTGAGAGACATTTTGACATAATAGAGATAGAACAACCGCAGTATAGCTTAGTTTACACCTGAATATAGCCTTTCTACATCCAAGAAAACTTTATTCAACCAAATGTAGCCGGGTCTACACCAGGTTTTATGGTGTTTCACTTTTCACCACAGACAAACATTTTCCTTATGAAGCATATATACTGCGTCTTTTCTCTGTACTCTTCAATTGATTGTCTGTAATACTTCAGATAATCAATGACTGTGAAGAAACAGAATGTACCCGATTAACTGTTTCAAGCGCTATCAGTCACAGGCGTTGACCTACTGACAAAGACACATTGCGTACAACCATAATCTGATGCGTTGCACCACAGCATTTGTAGCTTCTGCTAACTCGTCACTGTTATCCCTCAGACTGCGGTGGATTACAACGGAAAACAAGCAGGGAAGAAAACAGCGAGCAGTACCTGGCTGAGATGTTGGTGAAGTGCACGTAGGAGGAGATGATCACTCCAATCCGGCCTTTTCCCCCCTGAGGGATGAGATATAAGACAGGAGAATTAAAATGGCGGAACATTAGGCAGAGTAACGTACACGGGCAGCATTTAACATAGTGCCCATAATTACTGGATGTATACCAAAACAATATACATAAATCACCTTGGACAAGGGTACAGTAGCAGCCTTCTGTGTGGAGACCAAGCCTACAAGCTATGGGCTACAAGAACAAGTCCTTAACCCTTGTATTCCTCCAATACTTCGATACAGGGACCCCCCAACCCAGGCACGAAGGCATCCCGGAGACCCCCATCATAAGCTAAGGGTTATGTTTCATATTTTATATTTCCCAAAGCAGATGGTGGTCCATCTAAAGATAAGCAAAGTTGCTCTACACAAATTTTCCATGAAAGTAATAAATTACCCATAAAACCTGTGGCCGTAACTTAACAGTCTTCAGGAACTGAATTGTGTATGTAGTTACTGTGCGGCTATTTTTTAGAGAGACAACTGAAAGATTTCAGTGCCCTCAAAGGGCAAATCAATCAGTGGTTACACAATGTTTATTTACTCAAAGTGACAATATAGCAACATGGCTGTTATCTTGAACTGAAATAACTACACTGCTGTTTTGTTTAGCTTTTTGCGCTTCTTCGTTATCAACCAAGGGGTTGTAAATTATACATTGAACTGATATATAATGTATAAACCAATAACTATAAACCAATGGCATGTGTTTACTGAAATAAACGTTGTTGTCATGAATAATTGATGTTGCCGGGTTACGACTCCGGCCATTCTGATGGGAGTGGGGGGGGGGGGTGGTGGTGGTTGGGTCACAGATAGCCAGTTCAGACCCGGATGGATGGAGCCCTAGGACTAGCACCACGCCTGGAGGTTGCAGGCACACGATTGACAATCTACTGCCGAAAACACTGAAAAGCCAGCTATGATACATGGCAGTGCATAATGGCGAGGTAGAGTAACTGGGCCTCCATCTTCAAGGTTAAAGGTTCAGCTAAATTAACCGAATTCCTTCAGTACATATCCAGCTGTGTAAACTGACTGTATGTAAAATAAAATAAAAATCCTGATAAATTCGGTATGATTATGTAAAATGAATGTAAAATTATTAGAGCCGAGCAGCGCTACTTTTTTACTGTAATTTGTGTACTTAATATGGATCTATTTTGCTAACGAATGGGGCAATCTTTGAACTGAGGCACGGAGACTGAAATATGATTTTTAGAAATGTAGACACAGAAAAACAAACACTCAATTCAGCTGCCATAATCCAAATAAAATAACACTTTAACAAGGCATGAAACAAGTTTCACACCCCTAGAGATCAAATTAAATGTTTGCTCAAGTACCGGTAACAGCAGAGCTGTGAATATGTCTGTAAATTATTAAAGCGTTATGGGTGGAATCAATCAAACTTTCACTGGACAGAAAGCAAACAGCAAGCAATTTTCAACAAATAAACATGTCGTATAAAGAATGGCCATCCAGTAAGTAAAATTTAATGACACGATATTGTCGGTCTGAATCCACACCAACAGTGATGAATTATGCTTCGCCCATACTTTCACTTGACATATTCGACCTTGTGTTATTAAATGTTTGCTCATTGCTTGCATCACCCACCCCACTGGTTATCACTGAACTTCATAACCAGTGTGGCAATAAGACATGAAAGTCAGTCTGAGACAGTGCTAAATCTATTGTTAAAGCTTCTTTCACAATATTAAGCCCCAAGAGATTCCACAGATTGCCTAACAGAACACTGATTGGACAGAATGCCAAACACAGCACTGTGATTGGACAGAATGCCTAACACAGCACTGTGATTGGACAGAATTCCTAGCAGAGCACTGTGATTGGACAGAATGTCTGGCAGAGTACTATAATTGGACAGAATTCCTAATACAGCACTGTGATTGGACCGTGTGTGGACATAGCTCTGTGATTGGACTGTGTGTGGACATAGCACTGTGATTGGACCGTGTGTGGACACAGCACTGTGATTGGACCGTGTGTGGACATAGCACTGTGATTGGACTGTGTGTGGACACAGCACTGTGATTGGACTGTGTGTGGACATAGCTCTGTGACTGGACTGTGTGTGGACATAGCACTGTGATTGGACTGTGTGTGGACACAGCACTGTGATTGGACTGTGTGTGGACATAGCACTGTGATTGGACTGTGTGTGGACATAGCTCTGTGATTGGACTGTGTGTGGACATAGCTCTGTGATTGGACTGTGTGAGGACATAGCACAGGCCCAAGGCTGTAAGGCTGCAGTGTAATCTCAGGACGCGGGTGCCCTGGTGGGGGGGGAGAGGGGGGGGTTTGGCAGACGCACCCGGCAGTGGATGACCACCACGTGCTGGGCGTGGGCCTGGAGCCAGGTCTCCATGGCTTTGCAGATGGTGCAGATCTTATCCAGCGGAGGAGCGTGAAGGTCAGGCCAGCCCATATCCATGGTCTGAAACAACACAGCAGAGCCCAATTCACCAGGGCTAACGGAGCAGGGATAATGCCTAACCATCCGCCCGCCAGGACACACACACACACGAGGGCACACACACGCACACACACACATATATACACACACACATGCTCACGTACACAAGCACACGTACACACATACACACACTCACATCTGGACAAACAGACACACATACTCTCTCTCTCCCCCCCCCCTCCCTTCCCTCCTGTTTGACATTTTAAAGGGGGTGTTGAGGTGAGAGACCAGGCTGGGAAATGTCTTCCAGCAGTCGAGGTTTAAGGGAGCTGCCACTGGACTGGACAGTAGCTCACCGATCTCTGTTTCTCCCCGGTGCAGTCACAGCCTCAGAGTGCAGGGGGGACGCTTAAGCCTGATTTATACTTCTGCGTCGAATCTACGCAGAGCCTACGCCGTAGCCTGACGCACACCTCCCCAGGTGTAGGGAACACGGCTATGCATCGGCTATGCCATAGCCTCTGCATAGATTCGACGCAGAAGTATTAATCAGGCTTTAGGGTGACCCATCGATCCACACTTCTCTATCACTGCCGAGCTGATACAGGCCCTTTCTCCACACTGCCACTAGACTCCCTCAACCACTACAGCCATTTTCCTGAGTTTACTTAACCCCCGGTATAACAGTAACCTGAATATGCTAGCTGAATATGCTATGCTAGCAGTAGACTGTGCTAATAGCACAAGGATACCTAGCACTTCTTGCTACACTATTACTGACACTGAGAGTGTTAGCAAGAATGCTAACTCTGAGAGTTTCATACTGACCCTGCTTTTACTAACCTATTTCAGAGCACTTACAGACTTTTTTCTATTAGTTGTTCTGGATAAAACATACACTAAATGCATGTTATATAATGGAATACAAAGCTGCAGGAAAAGATGAGGGCTTACACTGTACACGGTACACCATATTATAAAATCCTTACACTGCACTAAAGGCGCATTAGTCCATCCATTCCACTTCCCATTCGATAACATACATGCAACATCCATGGACAAGTTAAAAGGAACTCAGACAGGCAAGGATCACAATATCAAAGGTAGCTTACTGTATTACAAAAGATACCATTGCAAGTATGGCTCCTGCATTCATTTATCGTTGAAGACCACATAATCATAATCACATTCAAGTAAAGACATTTCTTATCAGGCATTTGCCACAAGAGGCCTATATTCTCAGAACAGCCTGTACACTGCAGACAGCGCCCCATGTTATGAAACAACATTAAGGATTTTCAGAAAAGGGGCGTTAAATACCTTGGGGTTCATCTTGGAGAGATCGTATCTCCGTTCTGACAGGTTAATGACCTGGGAGAGGGGAAGAGAAGAGAACGATTAGGCCCTTCAGAATTGTTGGAGCTGTGACACGTGTTGGGTCACGTGACCATCTCTCCAGGCAGTGGGTTATGCCAGAGGAACAGAACATGGAGCTGGTAGGCAGAGAACACCTTTGCACATTGTATCAGGGGAGTTTCAGGGTGTACTTAGGAGACCCAAGTTTTTTTCACGTTACAACACATACCCACCTTGGCTACATTTCTATTTGAGATTCCTGAACCCTATTCAAATGAAAATCAGACGACAATAGAGTAGAATGGAAGGTTTGGAAGGTTTCTATCCTTTGAAGCAAAATTCTTTGAAGGTGAGTACTGATTCAGATTTAGCCAATCCTTAACTGTGTTCAAAAACAGAATGCCTATTAAAACTACTTCAACCATTTAAAAACGAATTTGTAAAACTGAAAATGTCAAATGTTGTGTGAGTACTAACATCAGGCCATGCTTATGCGGAACACGCTCAAATATACGTACCCCAGGTTCCACCTGAGAATAATAAAGTTATTATATTCTATTCTATCATGTATAAATACAAGACTATAATTTATTAAATGAAGAATACATTCAAAACAGTAAAATAAATCAGTAAAACAAAGTTTGGGAATGTTGCATTATTTAAACATCTGTGTGCTGTGTACGTGTGTGTGCATGTGCATGTGTATGTATGTGTGTGTGTGTGTGTGTGTGAGAGAGATTGAGTATGTGTACGTGTGTGTGCATGTGCATGTGTACGTGTGTGTGTGTCTGTGAGAGAGATTGAGTGTGTGTGTGTGTGTGTGTGAGAGAGATTGAGTGTGTGTACGTGTGTGTGCATGTGCATGTGTACGTGTGTGTGTGTGTGAGAGAGAGATTGAGTGTGTGTGCGTGCGTGTGCATGTGTACATGTGTGTGCATATGCAGTTTGCACATTCATTCAAGTTCAAAATGAAGCCAAAGGTTGTATGCACCCTTAAAAGAGCGTGTAGGACTCATAGGATAATATATGGCCTTGCTGGGCAGGTTCTGCTCACCAGGTAGTTGTCGGCATGCTTGGACTTGAGCATGCGCGTGACATCCTGCAGGTTGTGCTGATAGGTCCCCTCCGAGCAGCCCCTGGGGAAGGATACGGCGATGATGCGCTCTGTGACGTAGGTCAGGTCAAGTTCGTATCCTTCCTCCATTGTCACATGTGGATCGTCCCTCTGTACACTCTGGGGGAGGAGAGATGGGGAAACATATGTGTTGCTACTGTTTGCTATGTTCAGGAATCCTGACTGACTAGCCTTACTTAATAATAATAATGATAATAATAATAATAATAATAATAATAATAATATAATTATAATTATTATTAAGAAAAGCTTATTATCAAGTACTACTATGACAAATAATAATATTCTTTTTTATTATTAATTTATTATTATTAGTAGTAGTAGTAGTAGTAGTAGTAGTAGTAGTAGTAGTAGTAGTAGAAACAGTACCAGCAGCAGTAAATATTATTAATGTGTATATGCATATAAATATAACATAAATATTATTAAATATTAGGAAGGAGAGATGTATGTAAAGGCACCAGGTAGATAACAAACTTCTGGATGAAGACTATTGCCATGCAAGCCCAGAATAGCAGGAAGTGAAAGGCAGGAAAATAAAACAAATCCTTAATAAGACGACACCCATTTCCCAAAACGTACCGTTATCAGTTGCACAGATCGAGCGCAGTCCAGAAAGGACACCTCACCGCCCTCAAAACCTCCCAATACCCCAACAACCACACAACCACCCCCTCCTCCACCCCACCTCCCCACGCACTCTGGCTTCCTGTCAGGCCCCCCCCAGCTCTTATCTGGCCATCTCTGTTTTCCCTGCTAAATCGGGCGGGTGTTCAGCCTCGCCTGCCAGTGTGGGAAACGTTCCTGTATGGGACCGCAGGCTGCTGGGACAGGATAGTCATCACACAGTGTCCTTGGGCCCCGAGGCGAGGGGCGGAGGGGTGCGTTTAGGGTGAGGGGGTTAAGCGCAGCACATGCTGATCCGTCACCATGCCCCTGAGGTCGTCGACCGACAGGCAAGCCTGGGATTGGTTAACGATGGCAATATCCACATAGCAGGACTCCGCCCCCCCTCTCTCTCTCATGGAACATGGAGACCGTTCATGTTCATTTTACATTCATGACATTTGGCAGACGCTCTTATCCAGAGTGATGTACAGTTAATTAACTAAGCAGGAGACAATCCTCCTGGAGCAATGCAGGGTTAAGGGCCTTGCTCAAGGGCCCAACGGCCGTGTGGAGCTTATCGTAGCTTATTGTGGATCGAATCAACGACCTTGCGTGTCCCAGTCATCCACCTTAACCACAACGCTACAGGCCGCACAATATTCATCTGCAGATGGTCCATGCCTTGCGCAACAGTATGTGATGGTAGGGCAAGCCACAGGAGTGAGTCCCTAAATTCAGGCCTTTAAAAACCATTGATCATTGCTCTCAGGTGACAGGTATTATTTCATTTTCAGACGTTGCTCATTTAGTAATTGAAGAAAAGGAAGTGATGGCGAAATTCTTCAAAGAGGCAAAACCAACGATCAGGTCTATGTTAGTTTTGCCGCAGTAGCCCACACACTAGTTAGGCCTGCATATCACATTCACTCTCCTCTAATCACTTCTAAAAGATTAGATTTAGGGATAGATTCCACCCCCTATTTGCTCAAATTACTTTGAGAAATTAATCCAACCCCTGCGCACAAGAATGTTGCGGAGCAATCTTATATTCGCAGACCTAAATAGCCTACAGGTACGTGATTGTAATTTGTTTTCTGTTTGACTTTGTATATTATACAAAGAGGCAAAGATAATGAGAACCTACCGCATAATCATAAATTTAAAAACGTGAGAGGGCGAAGCACAAAACCTCTGCGCGAAAAGCAGCGATCTTGCAATTCCTGTCACCCGATGCTATATCAATCCCCAGACTCCACCGCGCTGCCAACAATTTCTGCCAACAATTTTAGCAATTAAGAGTTTATTTTACTTACGACTTTCCTGTTTGCTTTCATTAATTTTCCGTAATCCCGCAGTGCCTGAATGAGACCATTAATTAAATTGGACGCAGCCTGTAGGACCGGGTCAAATACCTTTTTTAACTGACTTTGCACAACAGGAGCGGTCTAATAAGACAGCGATGTGGACAGAAGCGCATAATGACCTGACTTCACATCGTGAGATGAATGGATTCAGTGTGCGCAGGTCGCCGCCGGTGTGAACGTCTGGGTTCACGGTGAGTCACCCGGGCCTTTCCAGAGAATCAGAGAAGCGAGCAACCCGGCGGAGAGTTTACGATAATAAATATCCCCGACGCCGAATGAGAAGGAGACGAGAGGTGCCGTCCACACCGGGTACGTTTCGTTTCTTAGCAGATTAGGGGAAAAAAAACACGCCGTATTGTTTTACAGAGGCCAGCGTTTTCTTGAGTTCAAAATGAGCTAAATCGTGCGATAGTAGTCTCAGATGAACACAAGCATGGCCTATTCTCATATTGCACCTAGGTGGACACATGTGAGTGTGAAGTGTAAATACGCTAATGATTCGATGCAGAGAAGACAAAATATATAGTTCACGATATCAATGCGCTCTGAAACTGACAAACATCATTTCTATTTTAGCTTCTGTATATCATAGAAATATGAAATTATCTGTTTGTGAATTCCTAAAAGTCCTACACACACGTATTAAAAAATATGTACGATTGATGTGAAACGCAAAAACGTTTACAAACATGCTTTTTTAAATACTCACAAAACAGTAGCTACTATAGTATATCTGATATGATTATCCGTTCATCTGTTGTCATGGAAACAGTGGCCCCATAGAAATGGACACTGGTAACTTTTTATGTTGTTTACGGTCGTTAAAGTTAACAGGTCAGTGCTAATTAACAGACTGCTATTGTAAACTCAGAATGAATTACACAGATTCCAGTTAATTAAATTTCACTTGAATTTTTTTTTCTTAAATTACTATGAACTATGATAATCAGCAAAAATATCGTCATGACAACAAAGCAGTATGGTTTAGCCCAATTAACCACAAAGCGTAGGGTAACATTGGCACGTCCCTGTTTCTTTTGTGAGAGAGGTATTGAGCTTTGCACGTTTTTATGCATGTTATTTTCTCAGATATAGATACGTTTGTGATTCAAACTAGGAAAAGGCTGTAGAGGTTTTAAAACTTCCTGATTAGAAAAATCACGTAACTGGGGCTGTTTCAAGCCTATTACAACATGATACTGAACTGTTGCAGGTTTTTGAACAGTATTGGTGGTTGAATCAAATTTCTAATCTCCTGCGATCACCACTTATCCAACAGAATTCAGAATAAAATGAGCAAAGGTACGAGCTGAACCCAATTTCACAGTGACGCTGCTGAATAAAAAATGTCACCTTTAGCAAATATAAACGGCATTTAAACAGCCTTCGCTTTAGCGTGTAATCACGTTATCACATTCTTTAGCGTTGTTATTATTATTATTTTTTGAATAGTACGCCTGGTTTAGGTGGAAGGTGGTATTTCGTCCTGAAGGGCGAGAACAAACAGAGGCTGATGAGGTGTTGGAGGCCCACACACGGGCTCCGTAACCCAAGCCCCGGCTCACCCGTAAACCCGCTCGACAAGCCGCGACAGGCCGGCGGGGCAGATGCAGGAGATTAAAGTGTCTGAAGCGCTCTGCTTCCAAAACGCATCGCCCCCAGGAACGTGTTTTTGTGTAAGCACGAGCGCTGTCGGCGCGGAGCTGAAAGTATGCGTCAGAATCGCTCATTACCGCTGCATCTCTCCCCGAATCACCCCCGTCCCCCTCGGCGCACTGTCTAAAACGGAATGCCTTCTCAACAGCCACCCCCCATGCCTTTTGGGCACTGTCTGGGGATGGAAGAGAGGACCTACCAAAAACCCGAGTGTCCATCCAAGTCTATCTGCTATAGTGTGTGAGGAGGAACATTCCCATAGCTGGTTTGTGACGGCCGTGTAGCATAGCGGTCATGGAAGCGGCTTTGGAGGCCGGTTCACTGTTGTCGGTTCTCAGTGCCCAGGTGAAGCGCTGGTCCGGAACCTGTACGGCTTCAGTACATATGCAACTACATGGATGTGAAACGAAAAGTAAGCTGAGTAAGTCACTCTAGGTAAGAGTATCTGCTACATGCTCCAACTGCAAGTGTAATATAAACACCTGAGATGGTTTGTGCGCGAGATGTCACTGTAAAATAAATGTTTTCCCCCTTTTTTATGCAGCCTATCTCAGCAAACTCTCTCTCTAACGCTCTCTCTCGCTCTCTCTCTCACGTACACACAGATGTACACAGCACGCAGATGTTTAAATAATGCAACATTCCCATCAGTGGCGGACATCAGAGAGCCGGTGGAGCAGAGGAGTGCGGGCGTGTTATCGCGTTAAGGTACATTTAATGCGTTTTAAGGGCTGCAGGTGGGACTTTGCTGTTGTACTTACACTGAACTGCTTATACAAGCATATACAAGCCCACATGCAAGCCACTGGTGCTTTCAAAGACACAGGAAACGAAGGAAACACAAAGCTTTCTTCCTCTGAAAGACACAACTGCAGTTCTGCCTTCAGTCATTTACCACATAGCGATTTAATCTGGTATTAATTATACAAAATACTGTATGATGAATCTCATCATTGAAACGTGACTCCCACCTGCAGGGTATCTATCCTTTACAAAGGGTGAGATGAAATGTTTCCCCAGATTAAAACCCTGTTCAGCCCTGCCAGAGAGGGAAGGAAGGAGTGAAGTGAAAAAGAGTGACAAAACAGAAAGCGAAGAAGGCGCCAAGCGTACAACAGTACAACTGTACAGCGGAGGTCACGCACTTTCACAGGGACACAAGGCCACACAAGGCCAGATATTGCAACATCCATCAGCGCACGTAACCACGGTGACCAGACAGCAACCCCTACCACCCCCCCCCCACCAAAACGAAAGCGGGCATTAGGATCGGAACACAGGAGCAGTGCGTGTAAAGTCGGACGCTGATTACAGAAGAGAAACTCTTAAAGCAATGACCGCGCACCCAGCACGACTCTGCCGCCCCGGTGACGGGCTGGGGGAAGCTCGGCCGCACGCTGCCCCGCGCGGGATCCGAGCCAAGCGCGGTTTCCCCCCCAAATGAAAAGGTGCGATAATGGCAGTGGGCGTTTGATCCTTTAAAAGCGGTTAGCAGGCGAAGCCGCCACCGCGGAAACGGCGGGCGATGAAGACGAGGCACACCTCACACCTGCGCAGGGCTTTCAACTTCAGCATCACTCAGATTAATATTCTCCCACTCCCCACTCTTCAGGCAGTCTGGGGGGGGGAGTTCTGGGCTCATGAAGAGAAGGTACTGGAAGCGGTTAATTCTCAGGTCTTCTGCCCGGCAACGTCGCCATGGTATTCACTGGGCTCCGGTGTCCTTTAGAAATGGCCACACATCAAGAAACGGGAAGGGAAACTCGTCTTTTTTTACAACGAGATGGCCGATTTATTTCCCTTCCTCTGCCACTTCAGCCCAATTGAGGGTTGTTCCCAGGTTGTTGCTCAGTCATAGGAAGACGTATGCTTTACGAATGAAAAAGTCAGTCAAATATTTTAAAAATTGAAGATGATAAAAAGCAGGAAAAGTTATATCGTCTATCCAAGTTCGAAAGTTACATTTCCAGAGAAGTGCACTTGGACTACCCATACAATGTTATTAAATTAGTATGACATATTCAGAAAGTACTTTTTCCGCCCACATACAAGTCTACACAACTGAAAGTTCAAACATTAGAGCATGCAACTGTCAGCTGAAGAAATGTGTCTGGAATTAGGTGATTTATTTACTTGCTTCTAATAAAAAATCTTGGAAACTCTCCTAATTTTTTATCTTTCTACAAAAGTGTCCAATGCTGTTATGTCACTGCAGAGGGAAACACTTTCCTTGTGGGTTTATAAAGAGGGTGGGGGTGGGGGTGGGGGTGGGGGTGATTTAGCAGTGGGCAGCTCTTCTGGATTTAGGCAGATGATCACTGCGCCCGTTTGAAATCCCAGCCAGCTTTGAGTCTGCGGTTTGCCCACACACCTCCACACACTGCCTGGGGCTCAGGTGAGCTTCCAGCCTTGCCAGACAGAGCACACGTGTGTGTGCCCCCACCCCAACACCCCCAGCCCCGCCCAAACAACAGGGCGATGCAGACCTGGGAGTGTGAGCGTGACTGACTCCCCATCCTGCCCAAAACGGGGCTGAGATCATACAGCAGCAGAATGATTCATTCGCCCCTTTCATGTCCCAGCTCACCTGGGCTCTCTATCACCGACGGGTGTTTGTATTCTGTCTGAAGCTGGTCAGGCCAGTTTATCCACGTGCTCCCGTCTATGCCACTGAATACTATGGCACTGAATACTTCTGCTTTGTGCTGCTGGTCCAATTATTTCACTCGTTCGTCTTAGACGAAGCCAACAAACAATGTAATGGGTGCACTTATAAGGGAAGAACATTTTTGCAGCCTTCAGTACCCTGTTGGATTTCATTTTTTTTTTAATCTTGTGGGGTCCTTACAGGGCCCCAAAGAACGTACAGCAAGTAACATGTAACACGTAACACACTTGCAAACAGGCGTGTGCTCAGAAAACAAAGAGAAGAGAACTGGAGTCCACAGGGCAGCATTGAGTAAAGACTCCCTCGTCATGTGACGCACGAGGAAACAGATAAGGAAAGTAAGCAGCTGTCACCTTAAAACCCGGACTTGACTCGCTTAAAAGAAGTGTATTCTCCCAACAAGTTTCCCGAGCTACCTCTATGTCTGTTTAGAGCAGAAAACCAAAGAGGAAGAGTTGTAGCCCTTGGGAAGATGCTGCTGTTCTGTCGGTTGCATGTTATGTAATGATTGGCCGGAGAAAGCAGAGCCCAGGCCTTAATGTCACAGTCCACTGTTTGTTTCCTGTTTGGCTCTGCTGATTTCTGTTGCCTTTTTTACCACCATTCATAGCTGGAGCTCGAACAAACAAACCCCATGATTGGGAAGACATCAGCTCTGGGTCATGTGTGTATTCTTAGCCTTGTTTATCTTGTGCGCTTTTTCGGACCATTTTTAAGACCATTTGTCTCGGCTCACTGTGCAAAACAATACAATAAGGTTCGCAATCGCTCACCCAAACCCCCCGGCCAAATAAAAGGGGGGTGTTCAGCTACAGCCAAAAAAGCGTTCCCAAACTCACAATATCCAATTATCTGCTCCATTCCCAAAGTTATAATGGAATGCGTTCCAAAATGGATTAGGCCTTTTTTTTTTGGCTCTTTCTTTCCTGCAAAAGATTCCCATTTTAATGGGTTGCACATGCTGGCTGTGACAGACAGTTCTGCTCTCAGTGTCTACATGTGTATCTGGAGCTGGTCACTCTAACCACCATACCTCCTCATGCATAACCCTCTGAACACTAGGCTTTTTTTTCCTTCTCTTTTCTAAATTCCAGGTCCGTGTTCTACACCTCTAATTCTCAATGTTCCAGAATTTAAATGACCAGCAGTTAAATGTTACATCAGCATTAGAATGATCGGTTGAATAACATTCTAATCACGTACTTGTGACCTCACACCTTAAAGGGTTTTAACGGACCTGACGCCTGAGGAGGGTGCCACACAGAGACTCTCCCCCTCGTGGCGGTCAGGTAATCTGGATCAATCGCTTTTTTTTCCCCCAGACCACTGCTTTGGCAACTCTGCTTAGCCCCCTCTTATCAGACCCAGAGAAAGAAACGGAGATAGAAAGCGAGAGATAGAGAGGAGAGAAGAGCCCCAGGTGAGGAGATAAACACAGGCTATTACAGGTAGCAGAGCCTGGGAAATGAGCTAAATGGAACTTCTTACATGTCATTAACAATGGGTGTCTAAACATGGCCTCCAGGCTGCTACATACCAAATGCCAGCTGTGACAGAGACCAAGAGTGCCAAAAATCGCCTTTACCTCTTACTCCCACAACACCCTCTAACCCTACTCCTATCCCCAAACTCTGAATTTTGTTATAAAGTAGCCATAACTGACTGAGCTTGCCTACGGATAGATATCCAGTTATGGCTTCATTCTAACAAGATTTCGGGAGTCCAATACTCCCCCAGTCTCTGAATTCTGTTGAAATGAAGCAGTAACTGAATATTTGCAAGCCGGCTCAGATCATGGCACTGTGCAAAGTACAGGCAGCCATGCTGGAGAGCCCTACCTAACCCCCACCCCACCAGCCCAACCTCCTCTTTAAAAAGCAACAGAGCCAAAGTAAATAAAGTGAGCAAAGCGGTTTTTTTTTCTCCACGCCAGGCTTAAATATTTCCACTTCACCTATTCACAGCCTGTAATAAGAACTGATTAAACACATAGAGGCAGGCAGGGAGGGAGAGAGAGAGAGAGAGAGAGAGAAGGGGGGAGGAGAGAGCACTTGCAACCTTGTAATTGTGCTACAGAGTAAAAAACATGAAATGCTCCAGTCAGTTTAACACAGAGGCACCATTAGGCAGAAGAAGAAAAAGGTCTCTACTTTACCTTCACACACGGGAGATTCGGGGTGAGGGGTCGTTGGTGCCGGTTGTGGGGGTGGGCTAGGGTGGGGGGAGCGGTGTGTGGTTGTTGTAGTCCCTCAGGCAGAGTAATAACAGCAAAAAAATAAAAATACAAAATCAAAAGTCCATAAAAACTCCCAGAAAAACAGTGTCCCAAAACACAGAAGGCTGACTGGGAGAGACGAGGGGGCAGGGTTGTGGGGGGGGAAAGGGTGGGCAAAAAAAGTTGTAGATCCTCTCTGTGCAGGAAAACCTGGAGGAGATCTGAGATGAGAGAGAGACAGAGAGAGAGAGTACTGACTGCTCTCAGTGTGTACTTTGCCCTGACTGATCCCGCTGTGGTGCAGACCGGGGGTATGAACAGTCTGCGTCTCCGGCCTTTTGACGACTCCCCACCTCCTCCTCCTCCTCCTTCTCCTCCTCCTCTTCCTCCTTCTCCTTCACTGCCGCTGTCGCTACTGCTAGCGCTCACTGCTGCTGCTGCTGCTGCTGCTGCTGCTGCCGGTACGGCCAGGGATCCAGGAGCACACAATCCCCTCTCTGTGTGGCTTCCTTAACTAGGCTGCTCCCTCCCTCTCCCCGACTCCCATTCGCACCAGAGCGGGCCGGCTGCTGGGGAGGGTGTGTGTGTGTGTGTGTGTGCTGGGGTGGAGGGGGAGGGTGTGGAGCAGGAGGGCTGAAATAACAGGAAGACGGAGCGGGCACGTGCACGCCGCTGGGTTTGTGCACAGATTTAAAAAGTGTATCATTTACCCGAGTTCCTTAAATCGCTGTTCTGTTTGGGTCGCCGGTGCACGCCGCAGCCAGAGTGCATGTTTCTCAGGGAAAGGGAGAAGAATGCCCTTTGTTTTACTGCCTGCCTCTCCGTTCCTGTTGAGCGGTATTATTAAAAAGAGATATTTTACACGGTAACATTTTTGGTATGTGTACACGATCAAAGTGACACTGCAACAATACAATTCATTGTGTAAGCAGTGGCCTTTTTCACACAATTGCTGAGTTTGTTAGCAATTCAAACATACAAGAAATTGTGAAATGGTGCATTTAATTAAAAATCCATTTTAAAGATAGCACCCGAGACTGTGTGCTCTTGAATTAAACAAAGGGAAACAATAAATGGGACCTGTGTAGGGAATTTCACAATATATGTGGTATTTACTTTAGGTGCCAGAGCCGCGGTAGAAACAAATCTCTTCGTCGGTTCTTTCTGGCTGGGGTATTCGATGACTAAGCCAGGCAGTCATACATATTATCTCACAATTTTGTTTTCCTCCTGGTCAGCTAAACCCCTGTTTACACCAGTTTAGACACGAAGTTGATTAGTCAAGTCACCAAGTGGCAAAAATGAACATTTGGCCACTAAAGTTATTTGTAGCGAACATCCCGTAAAAAAATATACTGCCTGAATACACAGGCTCTAAAAATGTAGCGTGGAACACACAGACAGTTCGCCGATGTTGATGTCTGTCAAACACTGACAGGCTAGAGCAAGAAGATGCGGCTGAATTATTTCTTGATTGTACTCCTTGCGAATATACAGGCTACGTTGTTGTGGCATGAAACTACCAGTCTAAGCCTAAGCAAACTTGAGACTCAAGTCATTATGATTTAAATGTATACCAAGGGTAGCTTTTAAAATATTCCGTTTTGTAGCCTAGCCTACTAAGTGTTCTTTGTTTTCCCAAATTCACAAATGCAACAACGAAACGTGTTCTGTGTTATACGCCAAGACTAACAAGAGCTGTGACACATTTTTGTGCAAATGTGCAAGGACTGTGCAAGGACTGTGATCTACTGAAAGTGACATAGGGTCACAAGATTTACACTAATGAATATTTGGATTACGATGGTTAAACATTATCTAGCAAACTCGCGTGCAAATCCTTAAATCCAATATAATCATGATATCATTGTCCAAAATCAATAGCCTCATAAACTCATTCGGGCCATCAAACATTTTTCAGTGATTACTTATCACCTAGGCATTTGCAGTATTTAATTGATTTGATCCAAAACGCCTAATTTAGCTAAATATAGCCCTAAGTACTACACTCAGGGCATTCCGGTGTTGAACCTTCTTTTTTTACAGCATTTTGACGTGAAGTCAGTATATGATGATCCCATAGACTAGAAAAATAGGATGATCCCCAATAACCCGGATAGGCCTATACTAGCCTGGCGATATACGCTCTCAACTTTATCCAATCAAATGCAGCCTACACAGTAAAATGTCCAGTGTTACTCCAACCTTACTTTGTCCAAATGCGACCGCATGTAGCTACACTTGTAAGAGTTAATTTAACACTGAACATTTTACTCTGTAGCCGCCTACCGCCTTTTCACCACAAACATGTTCACTGGGAATGAACGCCAATATTTCTAATATCTTTGTATTATGCACAGGACGTCTCCCAAATGAATCGGTTTCAAATATAAATATAAATATAAATCTGTTGGCTACAAAAGAAACTAAAATATTTGTTTATTTTTACGTTGCAATAACATTACCAATCGGTGTTGTATGTACACGTTGAAGTGGCACAACCAGTTCAAGCTTTTTCTTCGTGTACAAGCTCATTGCCTCCATGACATGACATTAGCTTACAGATTCCGAAGCATTGTAGGAAACTTACCAATTTCCAATTCGATGTTATAACTTTATCACTTTCATTTCATTTGATTGTAATTTTCAAAAAGTGTTTTGCCTCTCCCAAAACACAAAGAATGTCTGATGTTATTTTGAATGTTTTAATTGCATTTTGCAGTAGCCCAAGTCATACTCGTAATTCGCTCAGAGCGTCAGGACATCACTGAGATTCTATCAACGTCGAAACAACTACTAGTGCCACCCAGTGGTGAATCCTCATCAAGAAACATTTCCTAAATGAGAATGACCAAGAAAGCTTCCATTCAATAGGAGAGGGGAAAATGAAAACACGGAAGTCATGTTGAACATTATATTAATTGAATAAATGTGAAACAAATGCGCATCAGATAATGCTAAATAATCGATTTTCAATGGAAGCCGAATGCACACTGTGTCTCCCGGCAATTTAATGTTGCTTGTGTCCATAAATGATGGTGCTAATCCTCTATATGTACCTGCACACACTGTGATTAATCAAATGCAATACACCCATAGGGGAAAAGTTAAATCAAAGTTTAATATACTTCATCCCCTGGGACAAATCTGACGTGACAAAGAGACCGTGAAAGAGGGAATATGGAGGTACACCAGCACACAGAGGGAAGCCATGGATCAGTTGGACTGAGCTGGTTGTACAGTTCAATGGAAGGTCAAAAATAAACAAGGTCTACTGAACCATTTAACCATTCTCGAAAATATGATACTCCTGGGTTTTAAGTGAGACATGGTTCCTCCAGTGATGCTAGCTGGTAGCCTACACACAGACACAGGGGACCAGGGGCAGACATATCCCCCTGACCAGTGAGGTATTGTAGCTTAGTAAGCCTCTGGTGCCAACAAGTCCATTCAAAACTATGAATTTATGAACTATGAACTATGATATTATTTTGTGAAGTACTGGCAGTCTCTATGAACTGGCTTCATGCGCCATTGAGCAGCTCCCAACCGCCAAGCGGAAGCTGTCTCCAGTCCTTATACATCTGAATGCACAGGCACAAGATAACCCCCACCCCCTCTACTCTTGTAGTACTGTGTGGTCTCTTGTATGCAAAGTGGGCTTTGATATGCCTAGAGTTGGGAGTGCATACCATTCTGCTTCACCAGTGCTCCAGGTGTGGTATTGCAGGTGCAGGAGACACAGTGGGTAACTCTATTATGAAGAGAAAGGGGAGGGGGGGGATTTATTTCTTTAAACAGGGGACCTTCCTGATCCTTTGAAGTGTCAGGATGTGACCAATTAGGATGTGCATGGCAAATTAATCATCGATAATGAAATTATGAAACGAAGCCTTTTGTGCAGAGACGTCGCCATGTGTTCAGATAATGACAGAGCAAGGTTTACGAAGCGCAAGGAATCTTTCAAAGTGACTCTTTCTTCACTACTGAGAACCAAGTGCATGTGTATAGCTAAAAAGGACTCAAGAAGTAATGGTCAACCCTGCTGCAGAGGTGGAAATCCAGGTTCAGAAAGTAAAATGCCTCCCCAGTATTTTGCCATAATCACCTGGATTTGCTAATTAGCACATTTCATCGGTCAGGAAATCGGTGAAATTACTGTGTGCTGGCCGAGTGCATGCATGGAAGAAACACATGGTACATGGCAGGACTTTTACTTTCTGACCCACCTCAGCTCTGCAATCAGTGTGGCTAGCAGCCGTGTGGGTGCTCATGTTATGTTTAGTCATCATATCAAGTTAGCTTGTTATTAAATACTTTTCTACCACCTTTTATATGTGTAATGTATAACACACGTTTTTTCTTTTTTTAGTACCAATGTGATATTTGTGTATGTATTTAACATCTATTGAATGTTTGTATTCTAAGTGTGTACATTTCTTAACATCTTCCATTTAACACTTTCTGTCTTATTTTAAATATTTTTATTTTATTTTCATAAAAAAGCCTAACTAGGGATGGGAGTTGGAAACTAGCAATAGCTATAATCTCTGTATGCAGAACATCAGCAACATGAACCTGGTGTAAATTGTCAGTCATGATGCTTTGTCTCTTGGCATTGTCCCTACTCAAATAAACATTCAATAAATTAATAAATGAATGCATGCTAAATCCAAGAATGCAGTCTGGGTCAGGAATGTTTTTTCTGATTTGTGCCCCTTCCATGTGTTGCTGGAAAATGAAAATAAAATGATGACTACTAGACAAGGAGGTACACTTTTGCAAATGTCCCTGGTCCTGTCACAACTTTTGAGACTGCGCTACATGTACCAGTCATCCTGGGGGAGGTGCAAGAGATGTGAATTAACACTATGCTAATTACCATTGCTTCACATCCATGCCTGTCCTCTGTGCTATAGTTGTCTGTTAAGCCAACTCTGGATAGGATTGAAATTGGCCAGTGTAACTATTGCAAATGTGTGAAGGAAACATGATTAAGAGATGGTAATCTCTACAAAAATGAAATTGATGCATTTTTATTCGAGTCTTTGAGAGAGAGCTGCAAAAATATTGATTTGCAAGGATGAAACGACAAGCGACTTAATTTAAAGAATCTGTATGTAATTTATTGCAACTAATGAATCAACCAAAGCATTTGAACATGTATTTCTAAGGTACATCAATAAACTAAGATACAGTTGTTACAGTTTTTTTGTTTTTTTTATCAAAGCAAAAGAAACACCAATAGAAACTGAGAACATGAATTAGCTTCCTACCTGAAGATATTCAGTTAAAATGTAACAGCAAAGCCAAAAGCAACGTAAAAAAGCATTTAATATTCCATGCATCAATTGTAAAAAGCACTTGAAAATAATTTTGTTATTTAAAAATCCCCAGTGTCCCTAAATATTCCCTTTCAATATCTTCTCGATCAATGCCCAAACCGCTGCATTATCTGCTTAAATGTATGTACCAAGGCCTCACCTGTCAATTCCCCACTCCTGGATTCCTAACCAGGAGTAAAAACTGAGAAAAGATTAACTTTATCAAGTGTAGCGGGCTAATCCTGCAGTGTCACGTGACAGGGGCTTGCCGTTTAACAGGCAGAGCGGGAGCTGAAGGAGTAACTGAAGCTGTATTTGGAGCTCAGGTCTACGCTGCCTCGGCGAGACCCAGGTCTGGAGCCACTGCGAGAGCCAGGGGCAGAGGACACATTGTAGGGGCTGCTGATCCCCTTGGAGGACATGGAGGTGGCGTGGAGCATCTTCAGCCCACTGTCCTCCTCTTCCATGCAGTTGTCCATGGCCTCTTTGTAGGAGATCTTCAGCTTGGTCTTGGGGCAGGTCAGGTTCTTGGAGTGATGCCTAGTGTCTTGGAGCTTCTGAGCCCCTCGGCTGTCGAGCCACCCTTTCTGGACGACGTCCTGAAGGGTCCTCCTTTTTTGTATCTCGGGGTCAAATAGGCCGCCCGTCACATACTGGAATTCAAGGAACCTCTGCCCAGCCCCATAGGGCAGCCATCTTTCCTTTATCGCCTCCACCGCTGACATCTTTCTCTTGGTTTTCACGTCTTCAAACCCAAAGAACGCCTTCTGTGCCGGCTTCAGCTTGGTGGCCATGTCATCGTCTATGATGCCCTGGCGAGCGGCTTCTTGCACCGAAAACCTTTTCCCGGTGTTGTGGTCAATGATGCCGCCAGTGCAGGCCTGAGCTTCCAGCAGACGCTGGGCGGTAATGGTATCCAGTATGCCGCGATGCAGTGCCTCCATGATGGTTATCTTCTCAAGATTATCCGCATCAAATATAGCCCCGATGGGGACTTGCTCGTCCAGCACTTCTGTCGGAGAAGCGAGTATAATGGAGATGCTGGCAATGTGCTTGAGTGAGTTCGGTGAGAGCGGTGGCTCTATTTGTGTGGAGCCAGGTAGGGCCGCGGAGTCAACCTGTGCTGTGCTGATATACTTTGAGGTGCTTGTACGCTGTGTGGTGCTGGTACGCTGCACGGTGGTGGTGCTCTGTGTGGTGGTAGTGCACTTAGTCGAGCTGGCTTGCTGTGTTGAGCCGGCAGGCTGTCTTGAGCCGGCAGGCTGTGCTGAGCCGGCAGGCTGAGGTGGGGCTGAACGCAGTGTGGAGCTGCTGATTGAAGTTTCTGTGCTGGTTGAAGAAGTCACCGACCGTGCCTTTTTGGTGAGGATGTCCATGAACTGAGTCAGATTGATCACCTTCGAGCGGTATTTTTCAAATGTGGCCTGGTCAATTAGGCCCTGTTCAAGACAATCGTCGATATCGTACTGGATGCCCGTTTTCCTGTCAATGACGACATATCGGATGGAGCCGTCGGGGTCTGTGATGGTAATCTCCTCCCACTCACACTCCTGCTCTGAGAGCTCTATGTAGGTTTCATAGTCAATGAGGTCCTTATCGTAAGCTTCCTTCACCGTCATTTCTTTATTTGTGTCTGGGTCCACAATCACCACTCTACGCTTGCGAAGGGTGTTCTTCTGGGTGGACTGTCGCTTTTTCTTGTCAAGGAGCGGTAGCAAGACCAATCCTGTTTTTTTGTCAGTGATGCACCTGTTTTTCAGCTGCAGGTAGGTCAGATTCTCCTGGGTGTTTGGGTCAAAGAAGCCCTTTGTGTCGTCATCCTCACTGATCAGTATACTGCTCATCTCCTTGTCAAAGTATCCACGCTGATATGCCACGTCCACATCTATGCGATGGCTAAATTTGGGGTCGATAATGCCGCCACTCGCAATCTGAGCCTCCAGGAGCCTGATACCATGTCCCTTTTCAATGAGGCCTATATCAATGGCTTGAAACAGGGAGATGGGCTTGCCTGATGCGGGATCTGTGTACCCCGTCACAGCTCTTTCAGCAGACAGGAGCTTGTCTTTGTACTCTTTGCCGACCAGGCCTTTCTGCACTGCCTCTTCCACGGTCAGATACAGGTTATTTACGGGGTCAAGCATGAATCCTGCCGCGGCCTGGGCTTCAAGTAGCTCCAACGTTGTCCCTGGTCTGAGTAGTTCATCTTTCATAGCCTGGTAGATGGGCAATGTCCGGCCGCTGGCTTCGTCATAGATCCCTGCGATGCAGGCCGAACCCCGAAGGTATTGCCTGAGCCTGATCTGAATATCCTCGCTTGATATTTTACCCGCTCTTAAGTTATCCACGTCGGACGGTTCGAGCAGGCGGGAGTCGACTAGCTCATTGACGGAGACCTCTCTTCTGAGCCCCTTCACCATGATCGGCTTCTGTGGAGCCGAGAGGAGGAGAAGGCCGGTGGCTGAGTCTGTTCGGCACTTCTTCTTCAGATCAATGTAGCTGGCGTCTTCTTGTGTGACAGGTTCGATGTAGCAGCGTGGCCTCTTATTCAGAGCCGAGTATAGTTCCTGGTCGATTAAATCCCGGTCCAGAGCGCCATCCTTGGTCAGGAAGACGCTCAGGACAGGGTCAATGATGCCTCCAACAGACTCCTGAGCCTGGAGCAGACGGAGGGTTGTTTCCAGGTCAATCCAGCCCTTCTTCATGGCCTGTCCTGCAGACAGAAGCTTGCCAGTGGAGGGATCCTTAAAGCCAGTGCAGGCGTTTTCCGCTGTCAACAGCAGGTCTCTGTCCTGAAAATCCACTAGGTGCTTGGTGACGGCAACATCCACAGGCATTTTTTTGTTTTCTTTGGGATCGATTATGAAACCAGTAGCAGCCTGTGCCTCTAGGAGCCTGGATGCACACTGTGGTGTGAGGACGTCTTTATTCTTCGCCTCAGTGAAGGACATTTTGCCTTCAGGGCCACCCATGCCGGCGATAGTGCCCGTGCCTTTCAGATAGAGCTTGATGTCGAGGGCCACCTCCTCTACGGTCTTCTTGCCCTTGAGCAGCTGGCCGAGTGTGGCCTTGTCAATGATCCCACAGTCGTGAAGCTGATGGGCGGTGACCTTTCGGCGAATTCCATCAAAGAGGAGTGTTGAGCCGTCCACCGTGTCCATTTCAGTCTGCGTTTGCTTGTTGTACACATTCGGGCGCTGCTTCAGCTTTCTGAGCTCGGCCTGCAGGCTGTCTCTCAGCGAGGCCAGATCTTTCATCTCCGTCTCTGTGCTCTTCATCTTTACCTTGTACCTTTCCTCCACCAGCTTCAGCTCTGACAGAAGCCTTTCAATCTCCATCGTCAGGGAGGTCTTCTCCTTGTGCAATGTACCCTTTTCTGATTCGTACTGCTTGACCAGTTTCTCTTTCAGCTCGTACTGAGCTTTCCAGTGTTCGAAATCCTTTCTGATCTTGTTGTTCTCCTCTTGGAGACTCTTCTTCAGCCGGAGCTCAGACTCCAGGGTGACCTTGATGCGATTAAGCTCCTCATCATTCTTCTTCCTCTTGGCCTGATCCTGCTCCAATTGTTTCATCTTGAGCAGCAAGCTGTCCCTCTCTTTCAGGATCAGGTCATAGCGACCTTGAGATTCCTGCATCTTCTTGGATGCCTGAAAATGAAAACAACAGCAAAATATGAATTGGGAAAATTACATTCAGCATTATTATGGTCTAAGGTAGCAAATTGTCCTACTTCCACAAGCATCATGTGAATTGTAATATTTACAATATCACAAACATTTCATGCTCATTGAAAATGTTAATGCATTCCCAAATATGTGTTTACAAACACATATTTGCACACCACATTTGTTTAGGTGGTGTGTTAATTCAAAGAAACATGCAAACTGCCAGAAGGATGTATGCATATAACATGCATTGTGCTATTATTGTTAGGAATTATGGTATTACTATTGCATTCTCATGAAATAAAATGTATACTTTTCATAGAATACAAATTTGCACATTTGTATATTGTTTGTAAAATACCATAATCACACAATCAGCATTCAAAATAAAAGCACAGAAAATATAACAAAAATACAAAATATATGCTCTACAAAATAAATATGTGCAGATTAGCTGGTGCATGACGATGATGGGAGGCGATCCATTGAACAATGAATCATGCAAAAGCAAGCATGCTGTACAGCAAGAATTCAATTTTGTCAAATTTGGAAATGGTGTGAGTAGCGGCAAATGAGTAGCGGAATCAGATGCACAGGCAAGTGGTGATTATCAGAGGTGCAAAGCTGTTGCTGCGGCCTGCAAGTAGGAAAAACCATCCACGGGCACTTAGGTAGGATGCAAAGGTAGGATCTGGAAATGATCCAAAGTACCTCCGTCATTTGCCTTTGGATTTTTTCGATTTCCAGTCTTAACTTCTCCCTTTCTTTGGTCACTTCCTCCATCATCTTCTGATACTCCAGGCTGGATTTGCTACTGTTCTGGAGCTGAAGCTGGAGAGCGGATATCTGGGCAATGGTTTCCTGGCTGCTGCTCTCCTTGGACTTTTTCAGGTCGCCCAGCTCCTGCCTGAGGGCCCTCAGCTCCTCCTCTAGCATCAGACGCTCCTTGGTCAGCTTCTGGGTGAGACTCTGCAGATTCCCGATCTCCGTGGTGTTGCTATTTAGCGCTTTGCTCTTCTCCTCCATGGCCTTGTACAGGGTCTCGTTGCGGAGGTTGGCCTCCCTGACCCGCGCCTGCTCCTGGGCGAGCTGCTGCTGCAGGGCCTTCAGCTCGGCAGACAGTTGTGCCAGTTTCTCGCTGGTGGCCTTGTGCTCCCTCAGGCTCTTGTCGAGGTTCTCCTGGAGGCTCCTCCGGTCCTGCTCACTTTTCCTGTCCGTGGTCGACGCCTCCTCCTGCTGCTTCTTCAGCGAGCTGATGGTGGTCGTGTACTCCGTGATCGACAGCCTCACATTGTTCAGCTCCGATTCCACCCTCTGCCTCCTGCTAGCCTCCTCCAGACTGGCTGTCCTGTACCTCTCGGCCTCAGCCTTGGCCGCCGCCAACATCTTCTGCAAGTCGTTGATGTTGCTCTGAAGGCCTGCTATGGATTTCTCCGCCTTGCTCCTCTCACTGGCCTGCTTCTGCAACTCCACTTTGACCGTGGTCACCTCCGACGACGACACCTTCAGTTCATTTATGACCTGGATGGAGGACTCATACTCCGTCTGCAGGTCTTTCAGGGCCAGTTTGAGGTTGGCGATTTCAGCCTCAAGGGCCCTCTTCCTCTTATACTCCTCTTCCAGGTTCTGAGTGAGAGTAGAGAGCTCCTTGTTCTTCTCCTGAATCATCCTGTTGGCACCCGCCAGGGACTCCTTATGCTTGAGTTCAATCTCGTCCCTCTCCTTGATGAGTGTGTCAATCTGGACAGTCATCTCCGTCCTTATCTTGGTTTCTTCAGTCCCTGCCGACCTCTTCTGCCTCACCTCCTCCTCCGCCCTCCTTCTTTGTGTCTCCACCTCCTTCATGGAGAGCCTCAGCCTCTTAAGCTCCTCCTGCAGGTCCCGCTTCTCATTTTCCAGCTCCTCGTACTGCGTCCTCAAGGCCGACGAGTCATCCTCGCTCTGCTTGGAGGCGTTCTGGATGTGCATCTTTGTGACATGGATTTCGGACTCGTAGGTAGTCTTAAGGTCGGTTACCTCCTGGCTGTACTGCTTCCTTACCTTGGAGAGCTCGGACTCCAGCTCCCGCAGCCTGGAGGCCTCGTTCTCCAGCTGCATCCTCAGCCTCTCAATCTCCCGGTCCTTGTCCCTGACGGTGTTCTCCACATCAATCTTAGCGCAGTTGACCTCTTCCAGCTCCTTCTGCCTCTTCCGGATGATGACCTCGTACTCCTCCTGGTGGTATTTGTACGTCTCTTCTAGGAGCTTCTTCTTCCTCTGCTCCTCCTCCAGCAGTTGGTTGAGCCGGGCCAATTTGTCGTTCAGCTCAGCGATCTGGTTGCTGGTGGCGCTCAGGTTGTCCCTGGCAGCATGGCACTCTAAATCGTGGGTCCTCTTCACCTCTTCCATGGAGAGCAGCTGGTCTTTGGACTCTGTGAGCTCCTTCTGGAATTTGGCCAGAAGCGCTTCAAGAGACTTGTTCTTCTGGTTCTGCTCTTCCATCTCCTCTTGCAGGATCCGCAGCTGTTCTTCCAGAAGTTCAATTCTGGTGTTCCTGATCTAAATGGTTAAGAAATCAAGGCTCTGGGTTAGTATGTTCATGTGCGTTACTTTGCGAACAGTGATCACAATGTCATGTTTTAAGCTAAAAGTGTTTTTAAGTGAAGGTCAAATACACACAAGTGATGGAATATTTAGAATGTGGCAAAAATAAGCATACAGTGTTAATACAAATAATATGTTAATTAGTTCTGTCTTAACATGCACTTGCACATATTGGTACAATGCAGTAAGGGTCTGACTCTTGGTGGAAATGGCAATAATTCTAAATACAAAAATAAATAAGACACGATAGAACAATAAGATAATATAGAATCATTTCAATCAGCATCATTTAAAAGTAGGCTAAATATAAGTCCCCAAATACTTCTGAATTCAGCCACTTTCATTTGAAATCAAATGAGCACTCGCAACTTCAATGGAACATCATCTATGGCGTCAAGCTTAAAATATTCTGAAAATTGTACAAAGGTGCATAATTTACTGCACCGAGGCTGATAATAATAACAATACATTTATTTATAGACCACCTTTCTAGCAACGAGCACAAGGTGCTTAACAAAGAAAATCTGTAAAGCATAAGAGTAGATATTAAGAGTACAAAAATAACAGTAGATATAAATTATATACATTTTTTATATATTTACCTTCAGCTCCTGCATGTATTTCAGCATTTCAGCCAGGAACTTTCCGTAGTCGTTGGAGCTGGTGAGGAGCCCGACATAGCGTGCCTGCAGATCGCTGGCCTGAAAACCACAGTTCTCTCCAGTCAGTGAATGGGCACGTTAGGCTTCAGGTAACACTGTCACGATATAACACTGAAACAACGGCTGCAATGTTACAGAAACATGTTTGGATCAAATAGGCGCTCTACAACCAGGACAGGTAGATTATGTGAGACTCCTTACCTGGACAACTTCACGGGGACTAGGCTGAAATAAGAGACGGTGGAGCACACAGAGCTCAGAGTAATGCACTCTGTTTAATGGACAGGGGAGAAAGACGTTTTGTTTGACATCGAAACGTCAGTCTCCCGTGTCAATTAAACAGGGCACATTTCTCTGAGCTTAGTCCACTCCACCATCCGTCTCTTATGTTAGGCTAGTCCCTGTGAAGTTATCCGGGTATTTCATATAATCCACATTTGACACTTAAAGCAAGGGTCAAGGGGACTGATCTCAGCAATAATTTTTTTATTAAAAAATATATGAAATAGGAATGTCAATATTAGTGTATCTGGTATTGGTATTTACCAGGGATTCAACACCCCCAAATAAAAATTAGGGGAGTGAGTCATGTTGTTTATATTTCCTATTGATTTCATAACTCATCTGACCCCTGACAATTTGTGCCAGTGAAATGACTACAAAAAAACCCCCACATTTCTGACACCACTGTCCTAGACAAAAGTACCTCCTCTGTGATAATGGTGGCCGGGGACTGCAGCATAGTCCTCTTGATGGGGATGTTGAGTAGGGTCTCCAGGCCGGAGCTATAGGAGGCTAGCTGCAACTCACAGTCCTTCCCAAAAAAAATAAAAAAGTAAAAATAAATATCACATCCGTACCTGCCAATCTCACCTGCTGGCCACAGAGTAGGAATATTAAAAGGCCACTCAGTAATTTTGGTTGCAAATAAAATTTAAATAAAAACGGAGAAGCAAAAAGAGAAAGCTATGGTACAATAGTATAGAATTAATCTCCTAATAAAAATAATGGGAAACATCCTCATAAAAATACTCCCAAGGAAAAAGAAGTATTTTAAATAACTGTCAGACACTACAAGATACCTTGTTCATCTTCCGTCTCCCGCATTTCATTATCTTTCTTTGTCTTTAATAATGGACATTTTGGAGTCCTTGCTCAGCTCATCACCATGGAAACAAATTGATCACTCACTCATTGGGTAAGATATCAAAAAGAAAATTCAGCTAAGGTTTTGGCCAAAAAAAACCATGCCTAATTACCTCAGATGTACTTGACATTGCCACAGTAGCCTTATGCGAAGTGCAACAGTAACAAAGGGTCAGTATCATTGACTAAGCAAAGTTGTTTCCCAGGTTACTGAAATGCCAGTGCAAGACATTAAAAACTATGAGTACCATCATCCACCGAGGTACTTAGCTTCCATCGCAATAATTTTTGTTGAAAAGCAACTAGAAGTTATCTGGAAGTTAACAAGCGGGCCTTTAATATTACATTACATTTTACATGAATGACATTTGGCCTTGCTGAAGGGCCCACCAGCTGTGTGGATCTTATTGTGGCCACACCGGGGATCGAACCAGTCATGTACCTTAACCACTACGCTACAGGCCGCCCAATGTACATGTCATACAACTGGTGTCAGAGAATGCACTCTAATGCATGTTCTAAAGGATCTGAAAAGAAGGTTGTTTTTTCTCTGAATAAATGGAGCTTAGATCTTCTCCGGTCTGTCACACTGAAGGATGTGCCATGCCCACCACACCCTTACCGTACCTTGATGGTGGAAGCACATGTGCTTCCGTCCTTAAAAACGTCTTCTACATCTCCCCTCTTCACTTTAATTTCAGAGTTCAGGGCCTGTTAATGAAGGTACACACACAGCCAGGTCAGCAACAAACACAACAGTGACATAACAGTGAATAACACAGTCGCATTGTAACAATTTGCAATGGCTCATGCTGATCTGAACGTATGAACGGAGCAGTACAGCAAGAACAGATCGACAGATAGGACTGGGTGGTTTGATGACTGGTTGAGTCACTACCTTCTGCTGGGTGATGTGCTCGGTGAGGACTGCCTCGTCCTCAAACTTCGCCCCCTGCAGGGCGTCCTGGCGCTGGCGGGTGGTGTCGATCCAGCCGTTGAGGGAGGAGCTGGAGTCGCGGTACTGCTTGAGCTCCAGTAGGTAATTCTCCATGTCCACGAGCCTGGGACAACACAAGGACAATGTTCACCAAAAGCACCCCGATTCCTGGAAATATCAGCATTTACATCTAGCCACTTAGAGACCTATACAGTGATTCATGAAAGTGCATACATACAGGCTTAGCAACTAGAGCAGAGTCCAGTAATTTAGTGGCTTGGCCAACTGCAGAAGTCAGTTACATATTCATTTACATGTCCACAAAGTAATGGGACAGTTTCACAGACACAGATTAAGTCCAGTCCAAGACTAAATTCAATTCTGAATTGAGATTCTCCATACACAACGCAATTTAGTCCAGGACTAAGCCAGTGTCTGTGAAACTGGCCCAATAAGTGTCATAGCAGCTAAAAACAAATATGACCATGCAATTTGTCCAATCGCCTTCCCTGCTGAACTAAACTAAGGATAAACTGGCAGACAAGCCATTCACCAATCAGTACAGTTTAAATGTAGTCCATTTGTTAGGTTGCACTAACATCTGGGCATGGGAAACTTTACTGCTTGATGCAATGATGACATCACGTGTTCTGTGTGGGACACATGCAATCGGCTTAAAACAGGGGTGTCAAATTCCAGTCCTGGAGGGCCGCAGTGTCTGCTTGTTTTTGGTGTGTTGGTTTGGTTTCAGCACGAGAGATACATTTCAAAGTCTTTCACTGGCCAAAGAGTCCACACACCTCGTTCTCAAGGCCTTAATTGGCTGCCGTTTGAAAGGAAACCACAAACACCTGTAGGCACTGTGGCCCTCCAGGACTGGAGTTTGACACCCCTGGCTTAAGAGGTGCATGTGACATCTGAGTAAAGGAGTGAGGAGGATAAAATGAAGGGCTCCTGCCTGCTGTCGATCTGCCCGTGGATGCGGAGCCAGCGGTCCGACATCTGGCCCACAAGCTCAGTATACTTGGACAGTTCCAGCTCACACTTGGGACAGGAATGGCCCTCCAGGCTGTTGAATCCTACACAGCTGCTCAACTCTGTTTCCATCTTCCCCATGATGCGCGACTTCTGCTCCAGCTCTGACTTCATGAGCTGTAGATGCAGGAGAGAGAGAGAGAGAGAGAGAGAAAGAGAGAGACATTTTAGTACCTCTAGAAAATATCCACTCTGAAGTTCCCTGTGAAAACCTTTGTATGGAAACAAAAGGAAAGACTGCAAGCCCAAAGATGCATTTACGCATGGTTTGATATATATATTTTATATATATATATAAGATATTGTTTCAGTCTTTTTCAGCTCTATTGGACAGTATAGTATAGAGAGACAGGAAGAATGGGAGCGAGAGAGGGAAAGACATGCGACAAATGTCAGACGGTCGGATTCGAACCGCCGACGTCGCGGCTCGCAATGAGCATGCGGTCAGTGCTCCACAGGCTGCGCCACCGAGACACCCCATGGTTTGATATATTTACCTTGAGGGTGGTCATGTACTCCTCCACCTCATCTGGGTCCAGAGAGGTGGTCTCCTTCTCCGTCAAGCGGGCCTCGTACACCTTGATGACATCCTCGCCCTGCATCAAAGCCTGTAGCAGGGTCATCTGCTTCTTCATCCTATCGAGGAAGACCACGGGAGCAGTAGAGATGCCGGTTCAGAGAAGTGTGATATGCAGAGCCCCACCACCCTCTGCAGCTGTCCTATACACTGCCAATATTTAGTAATTACAATGACTGCCATGTTAGCAAGGATGTGCAAACCAGATATAGTTTAAGTCTGATGTAAATACTGTATGTATTTTATGACATTGAAAAATTCTGAGAGGAGTTTAAAGGGTATATTAACAAAGTAAGCGGCGTACGCCAAGCTTGAAAAGTACACCTGTTAGGGGTGAAGTGTGAGGGTAAACCCAACATCTGAAGGTGATGTAATGATGATGTCACAAAAGCATATGTTCTGTATCACTTGCATCTGATCGGTTAAAAAGGCGCATGCGTTGAAACCTAGTCTCTGTCGCAGAGAAAACCTAACATCCGAAGATGTGATGTAATGAAGATGTCATAGGAGCTTGTGTTGCATACGGCTCGCATGGGTTAAAGGGAGCGCGTCTTGCCTCTCGGTGTGGGAGGAGGAGAAGCCCTCCAGGCTGCCCAGCTTCTGGTTGATGAGGTTGAGCTCCATCCTGAGGTACTTGACCTTATCTGGGTCCGGAATCCCTTCCAGCTTCTTCAGGATCTTCTCCTTCAGCTTCAGGTAGTCGTCCCGGATTGAGTCCACGTCCTGCTCGATGCTCTGCAGTGGCACATCAACACAGATGAAGCGCTCGCTCGGATGGAAGCTCCCTCTTATCTAAAGGTACAGCTCAACGGTCAGTGGAATCTTTCATCCATCGGGCAGACCGTTTCAAATGATTACACTTTATATCACTTTTTTTTTTTATATTATGCATTTCCAAGGCACTTGCAGGGCATTATGGTCAACCCCCTTATGCAGAACAGCCAGAGAAGAGAGGGTCCATTTCTGACAGCACTAAGCAAACATACATTACATTGCATTAATGGCATTTGGCAGACGCTCTTATCCAGAGCGACGTACAGTTGATTAGTCTAAGCAGGAGATAATCCTCCCCTGGAGCAATGCAGGGTTAAGGGCCTTGCTCAAGGGCCCAACGGCTGTGCGGATCTTATTGTGGCTACAGCGGGGATCGAACCGCCGACCTTGCGGGTCCCAGTCATGTACCTTAACCGCTACGCTACAGGCCGCCCTGTACGTACCCTCAGACACTAAAGGGAGAGCGTTCTGTTGGGGTCGAAGGGGGGGTGCGACGCGGGGGAAGCGGTACGTACATCCAGCCGGAGGAGGCGCTGGGAGCACGCCAGCAGCCCGTCCTCGCCCATGGGCATCTGAGGGTGCTGGGAGACGTTATCCTCCGCCGCCTCCAGCCTCTGCCGCAGCAGCTGGAGCTCCGTCAGCAGCGTCAGCTTCAAGTCCGGCCTTGGCACCTCCTTCACCACCGGCGCCTCCTTCTCCTTCACCTCGTCTTCTTTTACGCCGGGTGGCTCTGAAATGCGGCCGAAGTGGTGCGTCACACCACCGCACGGAGAAAGCCCCTCCTCCCAAACTGTCCCCATGGCAATCAAAGATGGTCTCAGTCAAGGGGTTTGGACTGAAGACTGAAAATTCCTTTTTTTTTTTGGTTTGGTTTCTGCTCCCTTTATTAAACAGATGCAACTCACTTCACATTAATACCCTTTTAAATATTCAACAATAAAATTCAATTAGCTAAAATATATCAATTTCATAATTCATAGTGATAATTTGACTACCGCACAGGTGGATAATGTACAAAAATGATACATTAATAATTAATGTGGGCGTAGAATTCCCAAATGGGGTGACATAAATGAGCAATCAAAGGTGGTGTGAGTACTTACTGAAAGCGGGCAGGTGCACGACCAGGTCATCGTAATGGGTCTGGGCCCCCGTGAACTGCGTCTCGATGAGTTGCTTGTCGTCCTCGACGAACAAATCAGAGCCCTTGGAATGGCGCTGGAACTCCTGAAAGTGGGTCTCCATGTTCTTGATGATTTTGCGATATTCCTCTGGCCGCATTTTGGAAATCTTGGGAAGTTACGGAATGAGACAAACAGGAAAAAAGGGGGCATATGGAGAAAGTAGTCAGACATATGTTATCAGGAAATTTTCATGCATTCAAGAGTTTGCCAGGCTATGCAAAGAGAAGCCAAGATTAGGTCTGTTCTTGTAATCAAGTATTCGCGTTCTCAGAGAAAGTAATACCATGACCATTTTTTAAAGGTGGTTTATTGTGGGAGTTTCGATTGGGAAGACCACGAGAAGGAGGGTTACCATGGTGATGGTGAGAGAGTTGATGTACTCGATATCCTTGAGGCAGAGTTGCCAGGAGATCAGGCTCTTGATGTTGATGTAGAGTTGGTTCCAGATTCCCAGGATTGCATCGTAATACTGCTCGTTCCTGTTTAACGAGGGGAAACGGGAGCCTCATCACCTTCAGCCTTCTGATCTTCTCTCAAAGAGACGTCGCTACAAGATTTATGCCCAGGTGGTAGCTCGACTAACCAGGGAACATATCCACACCACTGGAGCATTGCCTTAACAGCTATCTGACCATGGGGCACATCCACACACTGGCCTAGAATCACCAAACCTGACACCAAGCAGTGACAGGCTTGTCCAGCATTAGGGTGGGCAAAATGGAGTTTCAGAATGTAGACCACAGTGTGTGCATGTGAAGATACATTTCACAACACTTTTTTACTTAACTGCAGTGGTGATAGAAATCTTCTGTGAGGTTAGTATGATATAGCTAACATTAGTACAAGTTTGTTAAACCATAAAAAATGTCGGTTAACCGTGCTTATTCAGAATTTCAAGGACACAATTCTTTTAGCTCACGTTAAGCCCAAAATTGGAAAAGTCGTGGAAGGAGATATTGCATTTACAGGGTTGGTGTAATTAAAATTAAAAATTTTAAATGCCCAACGACACCGGCTTTGGCATTTCTAGTGTTAAAAGATACCAGACCATGGGGCCCATCCACACACTGGAACACAGCCTTAACAGATACCAGACCATGGGGCCCATCTACACACTGGAACACAGCCTTAACAGATACCAGACCATGGGGCCCATCCACACACTGGAACAGAGCCTTAACAGATACCAGACCATGGGGCCCATCCACACACTGGAACACAGCCTTAACAGATACCAGACCATGGGGCCCATCCACACACTGGAACACAGCCTTAACAGATACCAGACCATGGGGCCCATCCACACACTGGAACACAGCCTTAACAGATACCAGACCATGGGGCCCATCCACACACTGGAACACAGCCTTAACAGATACCAGACCATGGGGCCCACCTACACACTGGAACACAGCCTTAACAGATACCAGACCATGGGGCCCATCCATACACTGGAACACAGCCTTAACAGATACCAGACCATGGGGCCCATCCATACACTGGAACACAGCCTTAACAGATACCAGACCATGGGGCCCATCCACACACTGGAACACAGCCTTAACAGATACCAGACCATGGGGCCCATCCACACACTGGAACACAGCCTTAACAGATACCAGACCATGGGGCCCATCCACACACTGGAACACAGCCTTAACAGATACCAGACCATGGGGCCCATCTACACACTGGAACACAGCCTTAACAGATACCAGACCATGGGGCCCATCCACACACTGGAACACAGCCTTAACAGATACCAGACCATGGGGCCCACCTACACACTGGAACACAGCCTTAACAGATACCAGACCATGGGGCCCATCCATACACTGGAACACAGCCTTAACAGATACCAGACCATGGGGCCCACCTACACACTGGAACACAGCCTTAACAGATACCAGACCATGGGGCCCATCCATACACTGGAACACAGCCTTAACAGATACCAGACCATGGGGCCCATCCACACACTGGAACACAGCCTTAACAGATACCAGACCATGGGGCCCATCCACACACTGGAACACAGCCTTAACAGATACCAGACCATGGGGCCCATCCACACACTGGAACACAGCCTTAACAGATACCAGACCATGGGGCCCATCCACACACTGGAACAGCGCTTTAACAGGTATGGCAGGTCTCACTTGTTAGCCAGGCTGATGCTGAGAGGGTTGGGAGGAGGGATGAGGAGACACACGGAGGGAATGGTCATCTCCAGACCCCCGGGGCCCATAACCTGCCACTTGCTGCGCTCGGAGTTGTCCTTCAGAATGCCCTCATTATCTTTGTAGATGCCTTTCTGCGAGAGGGACAGGTAGGCGAATTAACAAAACACACGACAGCCTCTGGCCCGGGTCATTCACTAAATGATGACCGCTAAAGGCTGGAACTTTGCGCCACTGGAAAACTGTACCATACTGGCCTTTAACTGGATGTTTTTTTTGTGACGCACCATGGTGGAATCACTGTTGCAGTTTGCGCGTGCGTGGGTGTGTGTATGTGCATGTATGTGCGTGTGTGTGTGTGTGTGTGGGTCGGTGTGCGTGTTTGTGTGTGTGTGTGTGTGTGTGTGTGTGTGTGTGTGTGTGTGAGAGAGAGTGCGGGTCAGCATGTCTGACCTGGTCCTGCATGTAGTCACACAGTGCCTTCACCAGGGTAGCACCAGTGTTCTTCTCCTCGGGGTTGCGGGGCCTCAGTCTCACGATGCTCTTGGACTTGTTGACCAGGTGCTGCACCTGCCGCTTGTTCTCTATGATCCGCTCCTTCTCCTTCTGTGGGTCCAACAGTCCTCAACCTTATCTTCTCAACTCATCACCAAACTCCTCAACTCAACACCATATTCCTTAACTCAACACCAAACTCCTCAACTCATCACCATATTCCTCAACTCATCACCATACTCCTCAACTCATCACCACATCCTGCAGCTCACGACCAAACTACTCAAATCAGTATTCAATGATTCAAATCATTTCACTTTTTCCACTATGAATCCCACATCTCCTCCCTTATTTCAGGGACAGCTTTAGGAATATACATTCACTACCATGATTCGTTGTTAAAATACCTAAAACCATACGTTATTAGCACACTGCCTTTTACCTATGCAACATAGTGTATATATGGTTTCATTTGTTTTCAATAGTACATCCATAGGTCCTGCAATTAACATTTTCACTCTCTGCTGTGAAAAGCGCAACACAAATTGAATTGAACTGAACTGAACTGAACTGAACTGAAATAGTAACTCGAGTGTACCGTACCTCCAGATTCTTCACCATTTCTTGAAGAGTCTCCAAGGGTGTGGTCTTATCACAGGTGAACTTCTTCCGGACGTTTTCATGCTCTTTCAGCAACTTGCTGTGCGTCTCATGTGCTTCCTTGAAGAACTTTGATGAGCAGCAGAGGTACAAAAAAAAAAAAAAAAAAAAAAAAAAAAAGGGGAATCATCAACCAGGATTGTCATGAGGCATAATTGTGCAAGCTGAATACCGTTTCGCCTAGTGAAACAACCACTATATGCATGATGGTCACTGCCACCTCTATACTGGACTACCACTCTCATTTTTCTCTTTTGTATAATTATTTCTTAAGTTTGGTTTGAAATGTATTCTGGGTTTTATGTTCTAGTAGCATTTCTTTTTGTCCGTTAAGTTTTTTTGGGTCTACTGTTTAAATTATTTCCCTATCTAATGCCAGGGCAATTCTTATAAAACACAAATCTCTTAAGCAACACCATCATACTGGCATACAAAATACAAAAATATAAGTATAATAATTTTCTGGTATATTGACAGTACCTGGCTGTAGGCTGCATTCTCCTTCAAGTGCACCTGAATGCACTTGGTGATCTGGAGCAGCCAGCTCCACTGTGTCTGCAGGGTGTCCATGTAAGCCTGCGGAGAAAGCATCAGACACAACATGAGTCCTATCAAACCACACTCAGTCCAGAGACGCTACGGGCAACTGACAAAGGAGCCGTTTCTCGCCCAGTTTATGGTTCTTAAACCTTCAGTCGAGCCCAATCAGCGACGCTGAACATCTTTGGGAATAACCCATTCAGCACTGAGAGGATTCCCCTCCAGGAGGCCTACCTCGATCTTGTCGGACGCTGGGTGATTGTTCTTCAGCAGTCCGTCCACCTTGTGTTTCAGCTTATTCAGTTGTTTTTCTTTTTCTTCCAGGTCACTCATGAGTTTCTGTAATTAAAAGGCTAATTCAGACTCTATCAGCGCACATACTGCTCAATCCAGCCAGCTATTTGGCAAGCAATAGGTGAATTCCTAACTGAAGCACACCAGTGAGAATAATTATTAATGTAATGCTGTAAAAGTTGTATAAACCATTGATTTGGGAGCAACAGATGGGGAAAGGCTGAAGTGCATGACAAACACAACATTTTCCAGAAATGTTCTTGGTCTCTATTTTTGTCAAGAAAGTCCAAATAAATAACCAGCGTCAAACATCAGCCAGTGTTTTTCCAAAATTCAGAGAGGTCCTGTTAGTAACCATTCATTCAGTGTCAGTCCCTGGACATGGAGGTGTCTTATTAGCAGTGTTGGGACAATTCAATTTTCAGTTAAAATTCATTTTTAATTCATTTTGTGAACTGACTGAACAGCAAACACCCCATCTACTCATGATGTCATCATGCCTGGTCACCAAATGACAGACACCCTCACCGAATAGCTCTCCTGCTTCTTGGGGATGTAGTCATCGATGTTCTTGTCCCCCCAGTTGAACATCAGCTCCTCCTCCTCCCGCTCATTCACCCACATGATCTCGCGGGAGATCTCCTCGATGATCTTCTGCAGGTCTCTTAGCTGGCTTGTTCGGGTGAATGACAATTTCTGGAAACAGATACACCTGTTCATAAGCCTCTCATATTTGCATGATTTCACTCCATACTGTATTCATTATGGGCTGTATAAGGCCTGGGTCAAATCTATAATTGTTTTGGATTCAAATACTTTTCTATGCTTTATTGTTCTATCTGCTATATTGGAACCCATGGAATACTCTCTTTCAGCGCAAACCCCACCTTCTGGTCTGCTTGGTTGGCCCAATAACACCAGGCAAGAATAAACAAGCACCGAAAAGTATTTGAATGCAAAACTATTACATATTTGACCCAGGTGTGGTCTGTATTTATTCCACAGGTTTTTTTTTTAAATGTTAAAGCAAGTTAAAGGAATATCTCTTACCTGTAAGCTGTCCCATTCCTGCTCCAGTGCATTCAGAGCTGCTTTGTCGCCCTTCTGTATCTGGAATAACAAGAACATTTTATGATGCTGACGTTTAACTGCACTGAGAGCAGTGCACAGGTAGACGCTTGTTAATGTGCATGCACTGCATGACAGACTCATACCAGCTCGTCTCGGGCCTTGTCCACCTCTGGACTGCGCTGGATGGTGCTGTGGAACTTGCTATGGCTGACAAGCTGCTGATCAATCACATCGCTGGTGTCGCCCCATGATGATGTCTCTATAAGACGCTGGGGGAGATATCAAGGGGGCAGAGTTTAAAGGGGAACGTTGTGCCATAATTCAAAGATGATAACAATGAGGGAGCCATTACGAGTGGGGCTCTTGTAACCACTCCAAAAACAACCAAACCAGTTCAAGCAGGAAGCTACCTGGTTATTCAGTAACTCAGCCAGCAAGACTGCCCTGTTTGTCTATTCGTGGGGGCTGCAGGCCAGTATTACAAGCAGGTCTACTATCTTGCAGATGCGGTTCAGCTACATCACCACAGGCCACCACAGATGTTGTGGCTCCAGAACACAAAGGAGGTCTTTGTACGTTCAGAGAAGACCATGGCCGTGTACCTACAGTACGTGCACTACCTGGGGGCCTCTTTGTTACCTGAACAGAGGTGACGGTTCATTGCGCACAAGCCTTTTCTTCAGTGTGTGGAAACAAACAATGAGGACAGTGCCCCTAGTGCACCCTCCAGGTCCTAGCCATTACATTACATTTAATGAGGAGACACTTTCATCCAAAGCAACGAACAATACCTGCACACCGCAGGTCATTAGAACAACTACAGAACAGGTTGGATAAGGTAAAATTCACATCAATTACCAGCTGTCTACAAGCATGAACATCAAGTCTATTGGGAACAGATTCTGGAGGTTTTGTTTTAGAGGCCCCCTTCCCATACCCCAGCCTCACCAGTGGTGGGCTCAAAGTTGAAAATCCTGATTTATATATATTGTATATATCCATTGCTTATTTGTAGTGACTAGCTCCTACATGGCATGCAGTCTATTTCAGCCAATGGGTCCAAAAGGCCGCTTTTAGCCAGTTGAGATAGGCTAAGCTATGCCTCTCAGTGCACAAAAACTAAAGTGCTTCCTGAAAGATTCCCACATTGACTAGCTCCTACATGGCATGCAGTCTATTTCAGCCAATGGGTCCAAAAGGCCGCTTTTAGCCGGTTGAGGTAGGCTAAGCTATGCCTCTCAGTGCACAAAAACTAAACAAAAACTGCTTCCTGAAAGATTCCCACCATGGCCTCTGGGTGGCAGTAGAGAATCACGCAGACTTCCGCCCCCCTACAGTTTGTGCACTTTGCATTCTTATCAGTGTGGCGCTATGTCAGGAATCCCATACACCAGGCCTCTTCCTGACCTTTGATAAATCCAGTCCGTTCACGTTTACTTTCTGTTTTAGTGTCTGCCATTTCTCAAGGTTCTGTGATTTACTGCAGACGGAGCCGAGCACAAAGTCTCCGTGTCTCCTAATCTCCCAGCGTCCGTAGTGTTGTATTAATCTTATGACGTTTTTTCTTTTCTTTTTTTTGGAGAGGAGCTGCAAGGAGCCTCCTCTTTGAAGGAAAATAAAAAAAAAACAACAGTGCCCCAGGTGTCGACCGATAACTCCTAACACACGGAGCTCGGTCACACCGACGGCTGGAAATCATAAGAAACAAACCGAGACATTTGACCACGTATGTGCTATTACAAGCATTCCACCGTATTCTTCAAAGCACCTGCATTCTGTCCACGTATTATTACTTACTATTATTACTTTGTGTGTTTGTGTGCTTCTCAGAGGTATGAAGGCTACAGCCTTCCATTTGCCCATCTTTTTTTTTTTACAACTTCTTCCATCTGTTATTTCTCATCTGAGGTTAGTTGCATTTCTCTGAGAAGTCTCACGGCAAGAAATGTTTATGAGCCAGACCTACAGGGCTTAAAGTACAGGGCTAACCACAGGGCTAGTGGGGGCTGATGACCCCAGCCACATAGCTCATTTTTTAATGATATGCCTTTTCTCTATATTCTCTCTCTCCTGTCCTCCCCTCTTCTCCTCCACCTCCACCTCTGTCTGTGCAGTGTCTCATTTTAGTGCTCCAGCCCCCAGCCCACAGCCCCGCTGCTCCACAAACCGGTTTGGAGAGGAAATTTTTTCCTTGTGAGGGCCAGTGTCGTCTCACAGGGACAACTGCCTCGACACCCTGGTCACTCACACAGGATTTCCTCTGTTGTAAGTTAGCGTACTGATGTCTGGAAGTGTGTTTTGTTTTAGTATGCTCTTACCTGTTTTGATGTTTCACCTGTTTGTTTCTGCTTTGTTGTTGTTTTTGTGGCTAATTAAGTTTCTCTCTCGGGGGATTAATAAAGGTAATCAAATGGATTGCATTTATATAGTGCTTTTATCCAAAGCGTTTTACAATTACAAAGCTTAACAATGAATGCCTCTCATTCACCCATTCACACAATCACCCCATGCAAGGCTGCCACACAAGGTACCAAACAGCTCACTGGGAGCAATTGTTCAGGGACACTTCTGCACACCCTGGGCGGGGGAATCAAACAAACAACCCTCCGACTACCTGACAACTACTCTAATTTCCTGAGCTAATCTCGCTAACACCACGTTAGCCAGGCTACGCGAGGACCAGCACGCGTCGGCCATTTCCCGCAGGCTGAAGGTAAACAGAGGAGTTTAGAAGGTGCCGGTACCTTCTGCTGTCCGATCCAGCCCATGGCGTCGTGGAAGCTGGGCCCAGGGTCCTCCCAGCCCAGGCTGCTCTTCTTGCGCACGGTAGTCCCATTCATGGCATAGTGGATGGCCCGCAGCTGGTCCTGGAACACCTCCACACTGAGGGGACATTAGAGACGAGGTCAGCTGTGCACCCGCAACATTGCCTTTCCCCACGTGTGCACCCCAAAATCACCTTTCCCTACCTGTGCACCAACATCACCTTTCCCCACCGGTGCACCAACATCACCTTTCCCCACCTGTGCACCAAAATCACCTTTCCCCACCTGTGCACCAACATCACCTTTCCCCACCTGTACACCAACATCACCTTTCCCCACCTGTACACCAACATCACCTTTCCCCACCTGTGTACCCCAACATCGCTTTTCCATACCTGTGCACCCCAACATTGCCTTTCCGTACTTGTACCTTTCCCCACCTGTGCACCAACATCACCTTTCCCCAACTGTGCACCAAAATCACCTTTCCCCACCTGTACACCAACATCACCTTTCCCCACCTGTACACCAACATCACCTTTCCCCACCTGTGTACCCCAACATCGCTTTTCCATACCTGTGTACCCCAACATCACATTTTGTTACCTGTGCACCTGTAATGAGTTACATATTTGCCTGAGCCTCTAGGTGAGATTTGAACCCCCGTCCTCTCACTCGTCCAAAGATTTCTTAGGCAAACGTGTTACCAGTCAGCTAAAAGCTAAATCACCCCCAGACAAAGGTGCAACGACATGATTTTAAATTTGAGGGTTATGTCATCAGGGAGCATTGTCAGAGTAACCAGCCTTCGCTTTCGTGCACTACATCTTGCTTCACTAGCGAACTAGCCAAGCTAACCCCGCTATGCACCCACCTCATCGCCATTTCACACCCATTTCCACTCCTTTTGGTGAACAGTTTAAATAAATATTGGAGCTCAACATTCCCACCCTAAATTGGAATGTCCCATTTGCCATTTGCAGCCCCCGCTGCCTTTTGGGAGCGTTTGGACATCTGCGGTTTTCCTCTGAAACATGCGGCGTCGCCACCTGCATACACTTTTCATGATTTTTTTTCCCCCCCAGAAACTGCTTGACAAACAACATATAACAATATACACTCACTGGACGTTGTACAAAAATAAATAAATAAAACTCAATGCGGCACAGCAATCTCACTGTTGAATTATTCCAAATTAAATAGTCATGAAATATAAATTAAACTGAACTGTCAAGTATTCACAAAAACACTTTGTTCATAAACGGAATGTGAAATGCAGAATCTGATCAAGTTATTATTGTGTACTTGCTCTGGTCACTTTGAGAGCTCTACTGTTGCATGCTGGGAAAGAGAAACCTGGCAAACAGCTTTCTCCAGACCGCAGGCCCAGGACATTAACACCCTGATGCCAGAATGATGTCAAGACCTCACACACACCCTTTCTTTTGGAATATAAATAGAGGCTGCAAGAAATGTAAAGGGTTCTTATCACTTTGGGAAACTGGACTGTCGCACACACAGGACAAACGTGACTCCTTCCAAAACTGCTGCAACTAAACCGCAGTTTTGCACCGCTACCTGCAATGAAATTACAGCCGGAGGAGTGCGAGAACAAGGTCATAGTATCTTTGAAACACAAACAAAAGACCTTTATAATAAATACTCTTCAGATCACCAGACAACAGTGGCACAAACTGAACAGCTCTTCTATCACATTAGATTGAATGTTCTGCACGGCAGACACTCCTTTCGAAAGAACTACACCGTCACCTCCAATACAATATTTATGAGTGTGCGAGGGAGGCTCTTCCTTAACACACCCCTCCTATTCCAAGACTTCGACCGTCGCTGTCTCCCACCGACACACCCCTGTGGAATTTCTACACCCTCTCTAATCGCCATTACTCATGATATTTGCCCGTTATCAGCAGCGAGGCCCAGACGTTATGTAAACTCTGGCCGACCCGCCGGGCAGGCTGGGGAGGGAGTGAGGCCTGCGGAGGCAATTCAGCCCCGCGATAACTTCCTCCCACACTTCCTGCCAAACGCAACAGGGGAGTTTCCAACGGGAGCTCTTATTAAAGTCATTCAATACTCTTAATACGTGCACTTCGGGTCAAACTCCACATAAACAAAACAGCTGGAATAATAAATATAGCAATGCCCTCTAGCTGTACACCAGGGAAGCTGTGCGCAAGTGCTTTTGGAACTTAAATCGATCACCTTGCTGCTGCTGCTACCTCGTTTTTTAACACCCCAGCCCTGAAGCCAAGCCTGCACAGACATGAGTTTGAGGAAGACGCTTCACGTGGAGCTTTAGTAAGCAGACCGATGGTGACGTAACAACAAAAAATGCTGATTCTGGCTGGTGGAAAACACCAACAGACCTAAGTCAAACATGTAATTGTACCGATTTCATAAATACAATTTTAAACATTAGTCTGCCCTTTCTGCCATTTCTTTGCGCAGAATCTGCTCCATGTGTAGATCTGAACTTCAATTTTCACCTATACCTAGGACAAATGCACAATTGCTTTGGATTCATATACTTTTCTGCACTTTACTGAGCTTGCCTGGAGCATTGGAACCTTTGAAATACCTACTGGTCTTCTTGGTTAGCTGAATTGCACCAGGCAAGATCAGTCGAGCACAGAAAAGTATTTGAATCCAAAGCAATTGTGCATTTGTCCCAGGTATAGGTGAAAATCAAAGTTCAGATCTACACGTGGAGCAGATTCCGTGCAAATAAACGGCAGAAAGGACAGACTAATGTTCAGATTGTTTTATTTTTCCCGTCCTGAGGAAAACGGCGGACACCCGCCTCTCCTCGCAGCGACGTCGCGGACACGCTCGACGCGTTACGAGGGAGACCCACCTCCTGACGATGCTCTCGTTGGGCTGGCCGATCTGCCTCAGCTCCATGGCGCAGCCCTTCAGTTGGTGGATCACGTCCGTGGACATGGCCATGTACTTCTCCGTCTCCATCATCACTCGGCCGGCGTCGGCGCCCTGCGGAGGGGGAGAGGACGCGGGGTTACCGTCCACCAATCACCCGGCTCAAATCCTAAACCATCGGCGTTTGCTGGAAATATATTTTCTATAAAACAGGAAATAAAGTGACAGTGAAAGGTACAATTATGTTCCGAAGCTCATGAGACCCTTCCCACCCCAGCATGTGCCTGCACTTCCAGTTTACAGCTCCCATCTTTCTTTCCCTGGATTTCTGTTCAGGTAATGTCATAGGTCTACCTGTGCAAAGATTTGTCTCGTCTGTCTAGTCACACCAACAACACAAATTGTTGTTGGTTCGGTCAACACTACACACATTGAGTAAATGTACCATATATTTACACATCTTTTTGAGAGTTATACTTATATTGTCCTCATTTGTACAGCACTCTGGATAAGAGCTTCTGCAAAGTTAATATAATGACAAGTCATTTAATGACCCAAAAGTACTGCTTGATATGCAAGCAGTGTGAGCTGGAAAGATGTCAGGTAAAAATGCTGTGGTTCTCATGCGAATTTGCCTGCTTTTCTTCATTTTTCCATTCTTAATGTCAATTACGAGATTTTGTTTTTGTATGTGTGACATACATAGCATATAGATTTAACCAGAAAATGGCACTTTAGCTACAAACCAAAAGAATGATTCCCGGACTCACGTTGTTTTGATGTTTGAATTGACATTACTGTGAATTATGTTCCTGGGAAGTTTATTTACATCCTGTTTGTATTGCAGACATTCAGGGCAGGATGAGTCCTGAAAATAAGTCATCAAGGGTGGGGAAAAGTTTGGGGACCAGAAGGTTTAAATACTAGATTAAATCTAGATAATAAGATAAGTTTATTATCGTATTCTCTTACACTAAGATCTTTTAATCTAAACTTACAATTTTGCTATTCTTGAGAGTACATAATCATTTTTCTTGCACTCTTGAATAAGGCACATTTAGGACAAGAGAATTATGAAAACCCCAAAAATTGGTGTTTCTTGTCAGCACTCCCACCACCCCCACCAAGATCTGATAGCAATCTTGACTTGATGGCAACTGTTGCCTGAAGATACACTCAGTGAGCACTTTATTAGGTAGACCTGTACACCAGCTTGTTATTGCAAATATTTAATCAGCCAATCATGTGGCAGCAACTAAATGCATAAAAGCAGACATGATCAAGAGATTCAGCTGTTTTTCAGACCAAATGTCAGAATGGGGAAGAAATATGATCTAAGTGACTTTGACCGTGGAATGATTATTGGTGCCAGACAGGGTGATTTGAGTATCTCAGAAACTGCTGGGATTTCCAGGTACAACAGTCTCCAGAGTTCAAATAAAGTACAGTTTTTGAAGTCGATCAGAAGCTGTATTGGCTAGATCATCAGAAGGAAGATGAGTCTATCTCCATTATGGAAGGCTTACTGTATATGAATCATCTTCAGACTGCATCTTCAAACGGCAATTCATTTACTGACTACTCCCAGCCCTGAGCAGTCCTTTCTTATGCAACCACTTTCAAATTGCTAATTTGCCATAGCTTCCATTACGGTTTCATATGGACGTGAAGTCAATTCATGCATTATTTGTATTATGTATTTGATTAATTGTATGAATGTATGTATTTAATTAAATGTATTTTTGATCTAAGTTTTAAGTTTTAATGTTCTGGCACTGTTAGTGTTATAACTCAGGTGGATGCACCGAGTCACTGATAGGTTTAAGACCTTTATTTCTCCAAAGGGAATTTACTGTACACAACAATGAGTAACCTTTAACAAGTAAACACATTTTGATGTGGACAACAAACCACAACAGGCACACATACAATACAATATTTTTAAAAAGCATCCACAAACCTATACAGTAATTACAAATACTACAATCTGGCAGGGAAATATGATAACATGACTCTTTCATTGTGAGTCACTCTGCTAATGTAATGTAATGCAACACAACTTTCCATTCTGCTACACAGTCTATTAGCAGTATATCCACAAACTCCCCCAGTACCTACTGTGGCAATAAACCTTATATTGAAGGTTTGCATCATGACATTACATGATATTAAGCTGACACTTTTAACCAAAGTGACTTCCAGTTGATTCGACAAAGCAGGAGACAATCTTCCCCTGGAGCAATGCAGGGTTAAGGGCTTTGCTCAGTGGCTACACCGGGGCTTGAACCACCAACCATCTGGGTCCCAGTCATGTACCTTAACCACTACGCTACAGGCTGCTCATGACTTGACATACTATGCCGCTCTATCCTTTTTTGTCGGCCTCTTTTAAGTCGGGGAGTCTGATAAAAGATGAAATGCAATATAAATGTATTAGCCGTGCCAGATGCACAGTTCACTGGCACGGTAAATTTGGCAGCCGTGCATCGGGATTATAGGGTGAAAGTCAAAGAGATCTGGCAGTACAAGTTTGAGTGCACTTGCGTGCTACATGAGTGGATCGTCCAGATTTACTCTGCCAGAGAGAGGACTCCCAATATGGAGCTATTCATAAAAGAGGCCAGAGAGAAAAAGGAAGATGTTCTTGCTACGTAAAAAGTTAATAAAAAGAAAGCTCAGTAAATCACCCTGGATAATGCTGTCTGTCCAACTAATAACTCAGCTATTTGTTTAGCAATAACTTGTAGTGTACTATAAATAAACATTAGCGTTAGTGGTCCCGAACGCAGGGGACCAACACAAGCGTTTCTCTGACTGCAGCTCGAAAGGCTTCATCAATACTCCGCTGGTCCAGTCTGTAAAAACATGGCTGTAAATTCAGTGGAAACTCCCTAAAAAAAATGTTTTAGATCTAGAACAAATAACATGTGGCAGGTGTAGATACCTGCTCAACATCACAATAAATAGCCCTGTCTGTGAGGGTTGTGTAAAATGTACGCTAGCGTGAGCAGCTATCGGGTCTGCCGTGCCCCAAGGGTGAGTTCTCAGTACATGGTTTTCCCAGAGCGAGGGGGGCGGGGGCGTGGGGGGTGTGAGGATCTGTACAGAGGAGTTACGCCCGTACCCTAGCAGGGGTCCTGAACAGCCTCGTTCAGACAGAGGCTGCTATACCTGTCACTTTTTCACTTTTGGCAAGTGTGCACATGCATGACATTCAGAGACGTGCCAAGAAACTGACACGGCACACAAAACTGAGGCATTTCCAGGACGGCACGCCTCTCGATACATCTCCCAATATTTCAACATAGTGAATTTATTTATTTTAGCATGACACACACTCATCGCTATGAAACAGGCTGTGACAGAGGCGTCTCGCAATGGGAATTATACAGAGGGAATTTACAGAATGAGTCAATGTAGGAAACGTACAAAGATGATTCCCTGGCGCCTGAAAGAATCTGGGATTAAAAAGGAAAAATGTACTATATGCTAGGGGCGGTAAGAGCAGGTGAGCAGGTGTCTGGCAGTCGGAGGGCTACCGGACACCTAACCCCCAAATTGCTCCTGACAAGCTGGTTGGTGCCTTGCATGGCAGCCAATCACCGTTGGTGTCTGTGAGTGTATTTATGAATGGGTGAATCAAGCATCAATTGCAAAGCGCTTTGGATAAAGGCACTATATAAATTCCAACCGTTTACCATTTGAGCATTTACTATAGAAAATACCTCTGCACTTCTATTGATGATAGAATGCCCCAGTTGCTCAGCTGCTAGGATCTATTCAGTCTTGCAGTACTGTCGATAGACTGTCAGTATTTACCAGTGAATGGCACTGTATTTACATAACAAGAATTCCTGATGCTGAACATCTTCCATTTGCAGTCGCAGTGAGTTAGTCATTCTGTTTTCTTTAACGCCTGCAACGCATACAAAACAAAACAATGATAGCAAGAGTAATTCCCGAAACTGAGGTGTAGCTACTAGCAGACAATTTTGCTGTAATTCAAGACAGCACTGCGACTGGGAAAGCCACATTTCTCCTGATACCCTGCATTGTTATGTTAATTAAATATTAAATTAAAAACAGGGCTGCGCTAAAGCTCCTGGTTTGGCGGGATGCCAAAAGCAACATGTCAAAAAACTGGGAACTTAATATTCTTCATCCACTTCCAACAACCCAGGAGTCTCTCCACACATTACATTACTATCACTGGGAAGATGCTCTTATCCAGAGGGAAGAACAGCAGTGGAGAACAAGCTACATGCTACTCTCAGGAATACAATAATGCATTATTCATCACGGAGAAAACACAGAGGCCCATTTAGACCAGCTAGGTGCAATATTAACCTAACAAATAGTGTAATATTAACCTAACACAGCACTACTTTAACACGGGACTGTCCAACTAAATTCACCTCCTCTCTAAACAGGAATGCAATGGGGGGGGGGGGGGGTCCATGGTCTGCTGTTAGCCATGAGTCACATTTGTTGGGCATAAATTACACAATGTGTCCGTTCCAGCACCTCCTCTGAATAAAATGAAGAAGACAACAACCGATGGGCCACTAATGCACAGCCCCGACATTCCAGAGTAAGTTGTGGGTGAGTTATGTGTCCAGAGTACGTAAGTTCTGGGTGAGTTATGTGTTATGCTGGTGCATGCAGATGCATGAGGATAGGACAGTGAAAACATGAGTGGCAGCTCAAGACAGTAAACACCTCCTCAGAGGAATACACAGACTGCAGCTGAGGACAGGACAGCAAAAACAGCAGTGACAGCCCTGTCAGCACAGTAAATACGTCAAACGAAGAGGGCCCTTTTTACCCCACATTTACCTTTATTTTACCAGGTGACTTGAGATCAATTACCCGGCCAAAATGGCAGCAAAGCAAAACAAACAAAGACACAAACACAGACGTGATCATAAACGGTAAAAGTAGCGCAAACAGGATACATTTGAGCAGGAGTGGAACAAGATTAAATGGGACCGCGGGGGGGGGAGACTTAAGAATTGGGTAAAAACGGCAGGGTAAGAAAAATGACTTACAGACTGCAGGATCATCTCGGCTTTGTTCAGGTAGTCCTGGCATTGCTGTTGTAGCAGAGAGGCTCTCTGGTGTACAGGGCTGACCTGGTACGAGCTAGGAGCACAAACGGGTCCCAAATCACAACGTGCCGTTTCTGCTCCCCCGCCATTCTCAGTTATGTTATGATGCAGTGCATAATGGCGCAGTTTGCATGTCGACATGCTTACTGCCTTAATGTAAGCCATTCCATAGCTTAAATTGATAAGAGAGAAAGTGAGATAAAATGGAGAGTTGTTTGCAGATAAGGGATAGTTACGCTTAAAGGTATGTTTAAGAGCACTGTTGGCCCCGGGTTTTTCCAGAACATGCACATAGTATACATATTTATTAATAATGCATTATTAATGAACACACATTTTTCCATAAGGGTGAAGAGAGGGTGGCAGGTGTTATTTTGAAAATATACTGCAGCATTTACATGTATGTATAGTCTACTTTTCAAGTGCAAATGCATTTTAAAAACAGTCATTTTATTAATGTGTTGACTGGAGTCTCAAGTATTAATTTTTCACTGCATTTTCTTTTTTTATTATACGTAACCATCGCAAAAAGGTTTTTCAATTATAGCCATTCACATACAGTCTGTAAAGTCTTATTTACATTCTCGACTACAAATTTAAAAATTGAGCAACAACGGGTAAAAATGTTGTGGGAAAAACTGTACGCTACATATTTGATCCGTTATACCGCGTACATTTGCAGCGTGTGCAACAATAAAACTAAGGTAATGTACACTAATTCCGGTGAGTGAAGACAGTGACCCCATTCATCTGAACAATGCAAGTCATTCGAGTGGTTTTAGACCTTTGAAACGTATTATGTAACGAAACAGAGGCATGCATTAACCTCAGCTATGCAATGCTTTCTTTGCCATAATTTAAACCTTGATCAGTTAAACCTAATCGACAACACCCAAACATCAATCATGGGTGAAATAGGACATGTTTACCGAGCAGAACGTTCTGTACGGTTGGGCAGGTGAAAACGAAAGAACAGCGTTAATTCAGATCTGTATCTACAATTGTCTGCCTCTCATTTGAAATGATCGTACTCCGGTGAAGGGCCAGAAATAGGAACAACCTGTCATTGATCATTTTTTTTACAAAGCGAACAAAAACTTGCAGCACGTACCCTCCATATCCTCCTCCGCCAGAAGTTTTGTGATACGAAATGGTGTTGTAACCCCCCGCGTACTCTCCACCGTATCCATTACCCCCTTGGATCTCAACGCTCCTGGCATAAGGGTAATTCCCACCGGTGACGTCGGACCTGGAAGTGCTTCTCCTAGGCAAGCTATTAAGACCCTTTTGGGATCCATACGAACTCATTTTGGAACCAAGCGAAGGACTACTTAAAAAGAACTACTGCAAACCCCCCAACCTGTTACCCTGCGCAATAGCAAGCTTGAGCGAACACGGCAATGAGGCCCTACAGCGCTCACCTCCCTCGTCCCAGAGCGCGCAGAGACTAGTTCCCAAACACGGAAGAATCCGGTTTTGGCAGTACTAGACCACACCTATATTGGCCTCTAAAACGATTAACCCCCCACCCCACCCCCACCCTCTCTTTCTCTCTCTCTGCCTTCCACACCTTTCACTTGCCTGGGGAAGACATTCTATTGCAAAAGATGATTTCGTTTCTTTGTCTGACACTTCTTGACGTTTCTACCGAGTACGGGGATTTCAGTGTAGACGCGTTTCTCACGCTTGGTATCCAAATTAATTCAAGGATCCAGGAAGATTATTTTTCTCACCGTTCTCATACTGAACATTGCTTGCATTGAAACTAATTTGACGTTATAGATCATTATACATTACAATACCCTGCGCTTTACGTTTAAAACACAAGCCAGTCATATTGGGAAAACTCAATATACCTACCCAGGTATTGAATAGACAAATGTTTTTTTTTTGTGTTTTTTATTTATTTGTATTCATTTATTTATCTATTTTGTGTGTGGCTCGTGTCATGTAGGAATTCAGAAGTAAACTCATATTCATGGTTTTTTTTTATAGGAAGGTGACATGATGACGGTGACAATGATGATGATTTGCTTAGACACTGAATGCCTATGAATATCTTTTATTATTACAAGTGAAATCAAGGTGAATAAGCACCCAGACAAGGCTGTAGCTGGCAGTTCTTCTGCTATATGTCAGATAGATTATTTCCATTGGCATTAAAGCCATGATTCCTCATTTCATACACTCAGTGACCACTTGACTAGTCTTGGGACAAAGACATCATTATTTCTTCTTGATTTGGCTCAGATTATAAAATAATTTTTTCTGCTTTTATTAAAGGGAATTTCATTTCGGTTTCACAATGCAAAAATTACATTGCCGTTAATACATGCTCCCCCCATTTTGTGGCACCATAATACTTGGGACAAATTGATTTCCAGGTGTTTGTGATGCATCAGATGTGTTCTATCGCTTCCTTAGTTCAGGTATAAAGGGGCTGTTTTCCGTAGCCTTGAGTTAGATGGCCTCGATTTTAAGCTTTTGATCGCCTGTTATTCTATTATTGATGTTATTAATGTTTCTCAACATGAGGACTAGAGTTGTGCCAATGAATATCAAGGAAGGAATTATGAAAAAAAACGGAAAAAAACATATAGCAAAGTAAACCTTTTTGCGTATCCTCATGACTTAGAGTCCGCGAAACTGAAGCTGAGCAGATTTCGATTTATTTGACTTCACTTCACATTCCGTTCACTTCAGAAAACCTCAGAAACAGCCGTTCCGTCACTGCTGTTGCAGCTGCTGTGTGCTCTGAATAAGCTGTACGGATTTAAGACCAGGCTGTGCCCGTGGCTCGTGCCCCCGTGTTCAGACGGGCTCAAAACCACTTCAGAGGGTTGTTGCACAATGCCTGGAACAGGTGGATTAGGACAGCCAGTCATTATTCCCAGTCATTCGGAGTCACTCAGAGAGACAGGGACACAATGGAACGGCAGGCAGACCTGTCGAGCTGCTGCCAGAGCCCAGCGTTTCATTGTGATATATATATATATATATATATACGTTTATATATCACATATATATATATACAGTACTGTGCAGAAGTCACCCATTTTTTGTGTTAGCATAAAAGAGCACATAACACATTGATATTTCCAAATATTCATTTTCCAAACGATTGAATTTTACGGAGACATTATTGTATTTAATTTAAAAAAGTAACATATTACTATAACAAAATAACTACTTTTTACATAAAAACTTGATCAAGGCTGCCTGAGATCAGAAGAAAGGAGCCAACCAAAGTCTGCAAAAGAACTGTGGCAAGTTCTCCAACATGCTTGGAACAACCTCCCTGCTGATCGTCTTATAGAACTGCAGGACAGCGTTGGCTGATCTCAGAGAGGTGATGCGGTTTTAATGCCGAAGGGTGGTCACAAAAATATTCATTTGATTCAGTTTTTAACTATTCTGCCAAATTATTTTTGAAAGAATCTTTTCTGTACTGAATGTTATGCAGGTGCCTAAGACTTTTGCACTGTACTGTATGTCTCTATATATATATATATATATATATATATATATATATATATATATATATATTTTTTTTTTTAATATTTTTTTTTAACTCCAGCAAATGGACCGCTGTTGGCTCTTATACTTCCTCGCCTTGTCAGTGCAAGATGGGGCAAATTGCTCATCTCTGCTTCTTTTAACCAGGGGATATCCATTGAGAACATGTTCTCTTTTGCAAGGATGCCCTGGGAGAATTGACAGAGAGAACTGTTGCAAGTGGGGTGAGAGAGAGAGAGAGAGAGAGAGAGAGAGAAAGAGAGAGCAGGGGTAAAGTCCCTGGGGCTGTTTTTGGGTTAAGGGCCCAATGGCAAGATTCTTTTCTCATTTAGGGACCCAACTTCATCTCTCCAGATGCAGGTTAGCATACCAACAATATATACCGACAAGGAGCTTGATCCAGTGACTCCATAGTTGCCAGTTGAATAACTTCCTGCTAGGCTATCCTGTCACACCAAAATGGCAGCAGGGTAAATGGTAAATGGTAAATGGTTGCCATTTATAAAGCGCCGTACAATTGATGCGCCCATTCATACACACACTCACACCAACGGCAATTGGCTGCCATGCAAGGCACCAACCAGCTCGTCAGGAGCAATTGGGGATTAGGTGTCTTGCTCAGGGACACTTTGACACACCCAGCGCGGGATCAAACCGGCAACCCTCCGACTGCGCCTATGTCGCCCCACATGGTAGCATGCATAGACAAAGCGTGTAGCACTGTAGTGTCTGACTAAATATGTTTATAAGATTGCGATATGATGTATACAGCACATTTGCACAGATACACCTTTTACACTCTGAGCAAGTGCATGGTTTTGTCTAAATAATATTTTGGGGGATGGGTGTGTTTCACTGTTGCCCTGGACAACGCCCCAGGGAATTGCTTCAGCTCTCTTACACACCATTGGTCAGGAGTGCTTTGTGGGAGGCTTTTTGAAACGGAAACCTGTTGAAAAGGAAAAGGGACGAATACAAGCCCAAAGTGTGGTTGCAAGCTCAAGGATCTCAAAATATGATGAAAACAAAAATGGCAGAAATTATTATTACTATTTTATAAATGTTGTATTTCCTCAGTTTCATTATTTCTTTACTATGGTGTAAATGCACGATTCTTTATCTCGCCAGAAAATATGTTTTTTTGGCTGACGGTGAAAGAAGCAGCGCTAGGAATGGTCACGCCCATCGCTGTCAGTCACTCAACTGAGTGAGCGCCTTCATTATGCAGCGAACCACAGTCATTATGCTAAGCCCCAGCAAAAATGCCAGCAAAGTAGTCGCAGCCATTTGAACAGTATGTGTTCGGTTATTGTTTCTTCTTTGCTGTATTACTAGAATGGTTTCACCATTCTGACGAAGCTACACCCCCCCCCCCCAACACATATACACACATACATCCAAATAAAAAAAGGTTTCACCTGTTTCATTCCAGAGTCTTGCATGTGCTGGTGAAATGACACCCCTCTGTGTATTGGACTGTACTCTGCGGCCAGTGCAGTGACACTGCCTGTCACACTGATGAACGGCTATGGATTCATTTCACAACCTGAGGAATGCAAGAGCAAAAAAAAAACAAGAAGCAAAAATGCACAAATTGGTGTTTAACTTCCATGGTCCTTTGGTGGACTAGAATCCAGGTAGTAAGCTCAGGCCATACACAGCAGTATCAACCTTAATACGGTGATTATATCAAAACTAAAAATAGTGAATACTTAATTCTTCGGCTAAGTTTAAGCCTTTGTTGTACGTCGCTCTGGATAAGAGCGTCTTCCAAATGCCATTAATGTAATGTAATTTAATGTGTAGTCTTAATATTTTGTATACTCCCCTTGTCCTAAGGGTAACAAGTGACCCGCCTTCACTAAACCCCCCAAATAAAGTAACCCCAAATCTATTTTGCATGAAGAAACAACCTGTCACTCATCACAAACTTTGTCATGAAATTTCAAGTTGACAAAAGATCATTTAGGGGTTTTTCTCTGCTGTTCAACACAGTGGCAGGTCATTTATTACCCTTAAGACAACACAAAGTTGAAATGCTGCAAGGCAACCAGTTTGCTCGTACTGACGTTAAACTGAATACATTTCAGTAACAGTGGCGCAGGTCGGACCGCAGCGGCCTGTTTAAACACCCGCTGGGCTGCATTCCTCCCTCGAGTGTTCCCTTCTTCTGACCCGAACCTTCCCCCGGGTCCTGCCCTGCGCTACGTCGTCACTCAGACCAGCGTGTAGCCGGTGTGGAAGGAGGGCTGCGCACTTCATTGCACTGCACTGCACTGCAACGCACTGCGTGCTCTTTGTCCCCCTGGGGGGGCTGGAGGGGAGCTCATACATTTTTCGGGTTCCCCCCTGCAGCCTCCCGGCACCGCCAGAGCCGAGGCACCCCGCCCGGGGCGTGTAGAGGCAGTCAGCTGACACCCCGTTGCAAAATTTCACCCCTGAGTGAGCGCAGCCATTCCGCAGGAGCCACGCCCATTTTGATTTCAGTGGTCCTGAAATAAGCAGTGCATATAGCTATCAATATAACATGTATTATTACAATTAAACAAACATGAGCCCTGAGAGACAAAATAAAACATCATGTTCTTATTCAAATAGGTTAGACACTTATACCCGCCTGCTATTTGTTACGATGTGCCTGCAAGCACATTCTTTTGTGTTTTCTGGATGTTTACACATTTTTTTTTTTGTGGCTTTGGTTTTTGTTTGGGGTTCGCTTTCAGCAGCGTCTGAAACACACAACAGCAAACTTGCGTGATGAAATGCAACCCCTTTTCTGTTCGGGGTATTACTGGCCTGTCAGGTCTGAGGAGCGGAACACTTCTGACAAGTCAGTTTATAAGCTGGGCTTTTGTTCCAGGTAATAACTTAATTTTCTATACAGCTGTATACACCAGTGCAATGGTTCCCTCCTGTACCGCACCACATCAAAACCTTTTCATTAAGAATACATGCACCAGCATGTTTTTTTTTTTCTCTCTCGCAAATATCAGATGAAATAACGATTTGACAGCTAAAATAATTAAGGCCCGGAGTTGGGATGAAATCCCGAAACTGGTCTGGCCTCATTGTGCTCCTCTGACTCGCCGACACTGTTCAACAAATTGTGACACGTTCCTGAGCTGCAGCTCATTCTCACCACCACCTCAGTTTACAGACATTTGACACTGCTAAGCGGGGAACACCGTTTGCACTGGCGTACTGTGTAGACTGTTTCACTGAAGCCTCCATGACAGGATAAATATCACGCCTCTTCTCTACAGTACGTGTAATTGAACGTCTGTCTTATTGGCCCTTTTCAGACTGGGCTTATATGGTCTCTGTCTCTGTTGTGTTCAGACCTGTGACCTACATTACATCACAGTTATTTTGCTGACGCTTTTATCCAAAACTACTGAAGGTTAATTAAACTAAGCAGGGGCCAAACCCCCCTGGAGCAATGTGGGGTTAACCTCCTAAGACCTGGCGTACACATGCGTGGACTCCACATTTTGGGCTGTACAACCATAATACTTAATTCTTAAGACCGAGAGTCCACATATGTGGACATCATTTTTCTCAAAAACTACATCATGTCAAAAGATGATGCTTAGTTTTTATACTTTTCAGGTCCCAATAAGCCCAAATAGCAAAGAGAAATTAAAAATGCATACCAAAAAAGAGTGCGGGTCTTAGGAGGTTAAGAGCATTGGCTGCCCCTGATCTCTGTCTTGTGCTGTCAACAGTTTTTCTGCATTTAGCCACCAGCAGAAGGCACTATAGAAATTCAGCAGGCACTCCAGAGCAACAGACATTAGTATTGTTATTATTTAAGCATGCAGTTCATTTCTATTGGCAGACATTTTAACTGCAGTGATTCAGGTCGTTAAGCACCGTGCTCAAAGGTACAACTGCAGCGCCCATCGCAGGAAAATCAGGCCTACAGCCTCGGAGAGTCGCGCTTGTGTGTTTTACTTAGCGTGCCCTTGTTTATCGTATTTGCATTCGAAGACAGAAAAACAAATCCTTTTCCTTATTTCCCTTTCTTGGCCGCAGTCCACCGTGCTCCAGCCCGGCACCTGACTCACGCCCGCAGGGGAGAAAGTGAAACCGGTCGGGCCTCTTCTGCCGCCCCTCTCTCTCCACAGATTCAGACACGACTCCACCTGGGCCGGCCACACCCGTGGGACAGACCCCTCCCTCTTTAAGGGTAATGACAAACCCGGTCACCCAGCTGTGCCTTTGTTTTATTTAGGTGGGGCGTCCCCAGCTACACCATACCACCCCCTCGGCCCCGCCCCCCCCCCCCCCCCCCCCGCCCCCCAAACCTGTCCCCACCCCACACGCCCACACACCTCCCCACCCTTCTCCAGCTCTAAGAGGCATTAATCATTTGGCTCTGATGGGGTTTTTGTTTTTTTTACCTTCTCACACGCGGTGACAGCCGAGCCTGCCCTGTCAGCCCACCTAGGACAGCGAGCATGCTGGGACACATTGAGGAGCGGCGCAGTTCTCATCGCACCGCTGCTATGGCGGGCAGCGCGTAATTACCGGCGCGGCGAGCTCGCCGTTTCCCTGCAGAGCGCGACGCGTTTTTGCGCCCGCGGCGCGAGACCCGTGAATCTCAGCCTCTTCGTTCCCAACTGCATTGGCGCATGCCGCGAGGTCCGTAAGTATTTGGACAGCGACACAATTTTAAAGGGCGGTGATTCCCGCACGGTTCACTCGATATGGATGTAATCATAAGCATACCGTCAAATTAAAGCTGACAGCCTGCCCTGTCATTTGCGGATATTCACATCCACATAGAGCGAATTGTCTAGGAATTACAGCGTTTTTAAATTGTGTCACTGTCCAAATACTGACGGACCTCACTATAGGTGCTTGGATATTACTGCACATGGTGCTTTTGTAACACCGTTGTCGGCTCAAAGTGAAATTTAGCGGCTGATTAAATATTTAAAGTAAACTCTCTAATCATAACTTCAACAAAAAGTCATATTTTGCACAGCAAATACAAATGCAGATTTATTTCTTGTTTATGAATCCACCACAAAACTAGATAAGAGTTTTCTGACCAGTGATTGATTTTCTACTTTAGAAATGCTTTTAAAAAATTATATATATATATTCCAATTATTTAGCTATAACTAATGCTGTTATAAGCAATGCACTGAAATAATAGAAGTGATGATAGAAGTATGGCATAACTAAATGATCACATACATTACATTACATTACATTACAAGAGCGTCTGCTAAATACCTCGTAATGTAATGTAATGTAATGTAATGTAATGTGAGAACTGCAGGAGAGCAGGGCGAAGAGGAGGCTGGGATTCCGGGCGCGGCTGCCATGCCCTTGAGTGCGGGGGAGTTCAGCGTAATTGCCAAATGTTTGTAAAATGCAAATATCCAGCCGTACGTACAATGTCGTTGGCACCAGCCCGCGTGCCCATTCTTTGCCACTTTGTACTTTGTACACACAATGAAATACAAACAATGCTATTGTTTGTATTGTTAATGGTCTGCAAATCAGCAAGACATTTGGTTCACAAGCCTTTGTGATTAAGGTGGAAAGTTATGTTTGAAAAAATGGTTTTTGCATGAATAAAACAAGGGTTTTATTATCCCCCCCGGCCCTCCCCAGAGATGGACAATATGTAGAGCTATGCAAATACATAGCACAGAGAAGCCACCTTGTTTCCTATTCTAGGCATATATGCTCAATTGTAGTAAAAAAAAAGAGTTCATATTTCACAATAATGGAACTATGAATAGCACTCCTCTGACACTTCTGATCAAATAAAAAAAGGTTTTTGAAAAGATTTGTAATTTCATAGACAGATTGTGTCTTGCTCTCAAGAGGGCACTCTAAATTAAGGATTTATGTGCTGAAAGGGAACGTATTAAAGTAGTAAGATTGTTTCTCTTTCATGTGTGAGCAGGTCTGCACCAATTTCTTCTTCTCGGCATACAAAAGACCGGAGATTAAATTAAGTAAGATTTAATCCTTACAAATGCACATGGTCTTGTTCTTGGACGAACATATCTTTTCAGGTCTCAGGGAAGACGCCAAAAGAATATATAAAGAGTCATATAATCCCTCTTCTTAATTGGGTCTTCCTCAGTCACTCAGACGCATTTAAAGTTCATCGCATGAAAGTGAACAGATGGATTCCATTTATATACTGTTTTAAGGAGAGAGTTGAGGAGTGCTTGTGTGTGGGAGGGAGGGGGGAGGGTAACTTAGTAACTTTCCTCAAACAGCAACAATGTGTGCAACCCACCTGGGCAACGCAGAGTAGCCATTTTGTGCCAGAGCGCTCGCCCGTCACCGCATATCAGCTGAGGTGGAGAGCGCTCACTTAGCCCCTCCCTCTCTGACGGAGTCTGACAGTAAACTCTGCATAATTTAAAAGGTTTCAGATGCCTATTGTTTTTTTTGTTTTTTTTTCAAAGGACTGGCTGTCCTCACCTGTAGAGTGCACTGGAACAAAGTGTATGTTTTCTTGTTTCTGGGGGGAAAACATCTGCATCTCCCATATTTCTCATATTATTTCTCAGTTCATTTGCCAGCAGTCTGGAGAGCAAACCTGGAGCATGCACAGATAGACAAAACCATAACATCTGCCCCAGCTTTCGCACCCTACCCTGAGCTAGGTGTGCGCTTCGCACTGCAGCATTCATTTCAAACCTGCCACTGCAGCCCTTTTCATTTTGACCATCAGCCCGCCGAAAAATATCTGCCGAAGTATCTAACTCCGATACGCCGTCCCTGTGACTCATTTTCCTCTCGCTATATTTTTGGAATGCTTATGACACACACCTGTGAAATTCTCACCTGTAGGGACATATGGGAAGCTGTGTGTATGTGTGTCTGATACGACAGCTAGCAGGCCTGTGCCACACTCAACCCGATACGAACGAGGCTGCGGTAACTCTAGACCTTGCCTCAAGTCACCAACAGTGAAGTAAAAAATGACTGCAACGTCCACAACAGGAAATGCTCAATTATGCAACATGCTTAGTGCGATAAATCGGGGAAAAAAGAGATTAAAAGCCACAGGTGGTAAAGAAGTTTGAACAGAATTATTGCAAATGCATCAGCCAATCTCCATTGATTTCATATTAAAAAATCTCCACGATTTCTGATATTGCACATTCATTCCCGAAAATGTATAATAAGTTACAATCGGAGAGTTCCGGGGCATATCTGCCTATCCATTTACAACAGTCAACACCTTAAATTGCATTCAGATGTTCTAATAGATATTCGGTTAAGAATATCTGAATACCATTTAGAAGTGGACATTTGGCAAATCCATACAATTTTAAACATCTAATAATAATAATTATGATGATGATAATGACAATAATGATAATAACATGGTGTTTATGAACTGCTCAACCAAACAAATGCGCGTGTGACTCATTGGGTATTTGGAGGAGCATATTGCATGGTTTAACTGCGTCAGCTTGCCAGATTAAAATGTCACACCTCCATTCAAAATCAGTGTGCAGGAATTTAGCAGAGCCAAAAGAAGTGCTGACACATGCAGAATGGGTTATTAGGAGCTGGCAGAGAGATCTGTTATGAGCAGAATAATCATTCTCTAAACATCTCCCCTGTCAGAGCACGCTGGCTTATTCAATCGGTGAATATAAAGCAACGTGCGCTAATGGTTTCTGATAGAAGGCACGTCACTTCTTTTGACTCCTCTTGACGTTTTTCAACAAAGCCGTGGCGTGCGTTCTCAGGCATAACAAACGCACATTATGATGCGTAATATAGGTATTCCCCTATTTACCACGTACTATAATGTTCAACAGTCTGTTTGACTTCCCTAAGTAGGTTTCCCATAGTCTCCATCTCTTTGAGTGTTGAGAGAATGAGTGTCAAACAGGATGACTGCTGCTGACACTGATGTGGGTGTGGCGCGGCATGGCATGTGATTTCAGAAGAACAAGTGCAGAGCAGAGATATTTGTGTTAAAGCCAAAATGAGACGAACACCTACACAGACACACACACACTGACACACACACACACACACACTCACACATACACACACACACACAGACACACACACCCACACAGACACACACACACACACACATACACACACACTGACACACACACACACACACACACACAAACATATACACATACAGAGACACACACATATACACACACCCACACATACACACACATATTCACACACACACACACACACACACACACACTCACACACACACACATACACACACACACACACACACAAATGAAATTAATGAATCAGAAGTGACTAAATGGCCACCATATACTGTATTGTATATTCAGCAAAGTAGCTTGTTGACAGAGAGACAGACAGCGATGGGAAAAAGTCTGCGGAGAGCTGAGCACACCTGATTATTTTTGTCAAGGGGAGTGAGACGTTTGCTTCCACAGAGATTAGCAGCGGGAAGAGAACATTTAAAATTAGCTTCTGCAGCAGGAATGAGAAATTAGTTACCATGGCTCATGTAAACCAATTAACACTCGCTGTAATACAAGACTGATATTAGCATAAATGCGGCTATGCGTAGCGATCCTGTCAATCAATGTAAAGGGCCACTTTGAGAACACGCATAGTAGAAGGATTATCAGGGTGACCTGTAATTTTTTGTAAGAAGGAGAAAAAAAGCAGGGGGGAACTGGGGGGGACAACAAGTTATACAAATTTACTGCAACATTTTGATTTTCTTTTAAATGCATGACAATGCGCTGAGAAAGAATCTCTGCAGAACAGATCACTTGTGAGTCATGACAAACACACAAAGGGCTCCCAGAAATGACCACTTTGTCTTTCAGCGCCTCCTGGTGGAGGGAGGGAGGGAGGGAGAGCGAGCGCGAGAGATGAGGCATCTAGCTGCAACAACTTAAATCTAGGGTAAAGGGAGGACCAAGTCTCGCTGACTTTAACACTTGGGTGATACACATTCCAAACTCTCACACAAGCGTGCACACACACACACACACACACACACACACACACACACACACACACACACACACACACACCTGCAACAGCGAAGACTTTAAAAAAAGACATAATTGATGACAACAAAGAAAAAAACTACGAAATAAAAACATTAAAAAAAAAAAAAAATTCTCAAACCATCCAGCACAACAGCAGAAACAGCCCCTCCCAATCCCAATCCCACATCCTTCCTAATCATAAAATAAGCGTACTCAACCTTGGGCCACGCAAAACCATCCCTCTCAAGATTACAACAGGATCAGTAACCCCAGCGCATAGACCCTGAGTTTATTCCTATGAACAAGGCATATTGTCACTTCGGCCTGTCCAAAACTGAAATTCAGCAAACGACATTTGGCTCAGTGGTCCACAGACTACACAGGACCCATAATTAACATCTCACGGGTTAAACCAACACCCAAACTGTCACAGATTAGTACATGCAACAAAGAACAAAGACAAGAGAGTGGGAGTGGAGTGGGACGAAAGGTAATCGAGAGGACTGGGCGGACGCTCAATTTTAGCCACATAAATAGCTTCTCATGTGACATGCTGATTTGAGTGGTCCTCCAAATGACACGGCTCCCTTGCACCACGTTTTAGTCGCCACTAATGTACCCCAAAACGTTACAGCTGGAAAATATAACTTGTCTGTTGGCTATGTCACTCTTAATTCCATTTTAACAAAATAGATATATACTCCAGAAACTAAATTGCTTTATCATTCATTACGCTTTTGTTGGAATAAGACCTTCCATCGCGCTATTGCACTACTTACACAGAAGGGGGCGGCAGAGGATTATTTGGATTTTGTTAAGCAAAATGAAAAGGGGATCACACAATTCCGCGACTAATATGGGGATAAGTCGGTTTGCCTTTGGGGCAGAAGAAATTAGATCAAAGGAAATCCCTCAAAATATAATATAATTCAGCTTTGTAGGCTATGTATCCATACGTCGCTCTCGAAACATTTGGAAATGGTGCTTTGTCGTGTTTTCTCTCATCGGAAATACCGCGGCGTAATTATGTACATTTCTGTCATTCAATGAACATTTTCTAGGGATCAGAATATCAATAGAGAACCAGGCCTCCGTTCCCTTTTTCACAAGATTGTCTGAAGGTGCACTCCACTGAGACGCCGCTGGATCAGCATCGTAATCACTGAGTCAGTGGTAGTGGTCGCGGTAAATTGCGATTAAAATGTTCTCCGTGGTACAGCGTGTTTCGAAAATCTCCAAATCCTTCTTAACTATCCGTTAATAAAATATCTGAAGCTGGTGGTTTAATCCGTTTTTTGGGGGGCATATCGCATTGATAAGGAAAAACGACAACACAAAGACACTCTTTGTTACCACCAAAGGACCAATACCCAATTGTGCGTTGGTGGTGCAATCGTCTCGCGCGGCCCATCCAATCAGAGCCCACTGGGTGACCAAAGAGGGAGGGGCTTTTTGTGAGATGCTGCATGTAGGCTATTGCTTGGTTCGCTAAAGCGCCGGACAAAAAAGACTGGCTCCCACTGACACCGCTACGCTTTAAGCAGAAAGACATTTCTCCATCTCCGGAGATACTAAGGCAGCTCTACGATACAAAGCAACCTGGACACAGGATGAGATGGTATGCGTTGTTCCAACACTGAACTATGACTGTCGCACCTGCAGAAGGTCTAAATTTATACAGGTGTGTTACCTGTAGCTCCCAACGACGAGAGGTTGGGTTTGCAGTGTCAGGTCTGGACTCTTGGCGGAACGGTTTACACACCGGTTTCTCTCATTTAGCGACTTGTAGATGTTTTAACCAAATGGGAAACAACGGTGATGAGGACAGACATACGCGCGTCTCCGAAACCATACCTCGCCGGGGATTGCAAATGCGTCTTATTTTGAACCTTCTGTCAACCTGAGAAGGTGTATTGTTCAGATCAATCCAAGAGGGACCAGAAAGAGCGTTCAGGCCGTTTCCTGGTCTCTCAGAAAAACGTATACCATTTAAAGAATAAAACAGTTACAGTTTTTGCGCCTGGTTTTCTTAAGGAAGGACTGACGCATAGTAGCTACAGACAATAACGGGGAGGCTGGCAGATCCGCCTGCACTCCTGAACATCGCCGAATTTAGCACGATGGCTGTAGTCCGACTGGAAACAGAGGATCACCAGGAAAACGGCTTTGTGTCATCCGAACCGGCGTTTGCAAGACAGCTTCCACAGATCGACGCCTCGGTTTTGCCATTTCTTGGGGGATTTGGGAAATACCAGAAACAGCTCATTTTGCTGACGTGGATCCCGGCTTTATTTATTGGATTTAGCCAGTTCTCTGATTATTTTCTACTAGCTCAGCCAAATAGCACATGCATGCACCCGACTGTCAACCTGGGGAATTGGACGGGAAGTTCTTTATCGCTAAATGCTACAAATGGAAGCACACCTGTTCCGTATTTTTACAGCAATGACACTCAGGGTGAAACCAATACAAGCCTTTGCATGTGCAAAGAATGGAATTTCGAACTGCAAACGGGACTAAAAGAAAATGTCGTTACCAAGGTAAGGTCCGTAGGAGGTAAATATATGTATTTAGAACCACGCAGTTGTCGCACCGACGTAGGCTACATGTATAATTATAATATTTGCTCGATAGAAAGGTCGTGTCTGCTGCTGTGTGTGGTTAGGACGGGATATGCCCTGCACCATTGACAGCGACGCACGCTGAACATAGCTACTGTAATGGTGTTAGCCGCCCCTTCACGTGGTACGCGGGCGACGGGCATGGATTGTTTTTGTTTTTTTTAAATGCTTCGGCTTAACATAGATGCTGCTCGGGCTTCACTAAACCGTCATCTTCTGGCACACGTCTCTCGCGTGGGCAGTCTGTGTTATGTTATGATGGTAATACCAAGAGCTCAATATATGGATTAAGAGGTATTTAGTATAATAGCTTATTCATAGACGGCCATAACGACACAACATATTAGTGCCGTTATGCTTTTAGTTAAATCGGGTGCCAAGAATTTGATATGTCAAAAGTGGATCACGGCTAGGTAGCAAATTATTTTGCTGACTTTGATAATATGTGAGCCATTGGACCAGGTAACGCACAGGCGCAAGGTACCTACAGCAATGTTATGCATGGAGGTGTCACCTGCTTCCCCCGTGCAGTTGAAGGAAAGTGGTTTTCCTGAAAAGCCCAGTCTAGCCGAAGGAACGCCGTGCTGCCACACTGCCCATATTTACCAAAAGATTTGCATAAAAGCTGGCTTTGTTTTTGGAGAAACACGAATATTGTATGCAACAATCACACGCGGGTTTCTTTTCCATATTGGTATGCGTCTGTGGTGGAAATAAACTTCTCTCTTGACTTGGTGTAACATTTTGCAGTTACCGAGATCTCTCGCTCGGGAAAAGTAATACCATGATGCCCTGCAATGGAAGTGCTGATATAGACGGTGAATAGAACAACTGTTGACAGCCCTGTCATTCAGGGGAGGGTCCCAAGTGCTGGTCTCTAAAGGTAAACTGAGTCAGTGCTTCAAAATTCTGAGGCCGTGCTAGTGCCTCAATATTCTGAGACTGGTCTCTATGGTTACACTGGGTATGTGCCTCAACATTCTGAGGCCATGCTAGTGCCTCAATATTCTGAGACTGGTCTCTATGGTTACACTGGGTATGTGCCTCAACATTCTGAGGCCATGCTAGTGCCTCAATATTCTGAGACTGGTCTCTATGGTTACACTGGGTATGTGCCTCACCATTCTGAGGCTATAGTGCCTCAATATTCTGAGACTGGTCTCTATGGTTACACTGAGTAAGTTTTAGCAAAGTTAAGTTTAGTAAAGTTAATACACATCATCCATAAATCTGCAGTCTAGAGGGGTAAAAACACATTTTGCCGCAAGTTTTAGTTTTCCAAGGTAAGAAATTAAACCGTAGAAACCTTTGCATGCCTTTCAGATATTTAGTGTATCACACTGCTTTTGTGAGAGCAGCTCATGCCGTTGATTTCTGCCCTTTTGAATGAATTTGGCTGCAACTGCGCTGACGTAAAATGTGCCAGGGACCGATATTCTTTGATTCCCCTTCCACTGTCCAGAAATGGAAAGCTATGTTAATGAATTGCAGCGATAATTTTTTATGATTTCTTGACCTGATTGTGGCTTTTCCATCTTCTCCAAATGAGCCTCATGTTTCATAACATACTGGATTATGGTTCAACATGATCGGATTTCCTTCTCAGTACTGAGAAGAGGAAGCTCATTCATTTAATTCAATAGCTGCAGGAATTATGGTCTTCTCCTGATCTCAGTGCCAGGTCAACATTTAATTACTATTATTATTATTACTACCCATTGTTATTATAACACTGTAATTATGCCATTTATAGTGGTCATTAACTGCTTCAATAACATATGGCCTTGGGAAAACTGCCCTAAAGTGGTTTTTATTTCCATATATATTTTTAAATGTTACATCACAATATTTCACCCACCTTAGACTTCTGATAACTTGATTTAGTTTTGTGAAGGGACATTTCTGCTGTTGCCCTTAGCACATCTCTTGGTGACATAAATACCCATTTTTTGTTCTCTGTAAATGGAACTGAATTGCCTCCCCCTTTCATGCTGTGAAGTGAACTCAATTGGACCTCTCATCAGATCCTTATTGGACAGGTGGTGAACACTGGGACAAACGGAACCAGTTTAAACCAGTTTAAACCGGCCATCCATCTTCCGTGCTACAGCCTCTTACATTCTCAGTGTGGGGCAGCAATAATAATAATAATAATCACAACTTTATTAGGTATTCATTAGTCTTATATTTAGTATAGTGTACTTATTGGTATTGAGGTGTTGTGTGTTCAGAGATGCGCTTGTGCATGCTGTCATTGCTGCGTGTGCTAATGTGAGTTACTGTCACCTTCCTGTCAGCTTTGACCAGTCTGGCCCTTCTCCTCTGACCTCTCTCATTGACGAAGCATTTTTGTCCACAGAACTGCTGCTCTCTGGATGTATTTGTTTTTCGCACCGTTTCTCTGTAAATTCCAGAGACTGGTTTCCGTGACAATCCCAAGAGATCAGCAGTTTCCGAGATACTCGAACCGCCCCATCTGGCACCGACCTCGTTCCGTGGTCTGAACAACAACTGAATCTCTCGACCATGTCTGCATGCTGTCATGCATTGAGTTGCTGCCACATGATTGGGTGATTAGATACTATTTGCATTATGGAGTTAGTATGCAGATGTACCTAATAAAGTGGTCAGTTAGTGTGGACCACCCTCCTGACGCACTGTATAACCCGACTGTTGTCTCTGAGAGGAGAGTCGTGTTTGTCTTTTTGTAGAGGACATCCTTATACAGGGGCGAAAGGCTCCTGGTGTTTTGCCACAACGTCTGTTTGTGCTGAAGGGTGTGCGCGTGTTTGCGAAGGCATTTCAGGTTGTCTCTCACCGAAGGGCTAGAACAGCACAGTCACCAGCGCTGGGGCCACGGTTGAGGACACGGAACCTTTCCAGGTTCCTCGCGCAAACAGCATTCTGTTCCCACACGCCTGTGCACAAACATCAAATTATCTTCTGCTTAAGCAAATACATCCCTGCTTATTTCCTGGCATTTACTGAGTGTGTAATGGGCACTTGCATTAGAGTGAATAGCGTTGTTTTTTTAGCTTAGGCTCTGGTGTTGGCTCTCTGTTGTCTTCTCGTCCTTGCGTGGGCAATGCTCCTTTGTGTTTTCACAGTGAATTCCAGTTTAAAAAAAAGAAAAAAGCCAAAAAGGTTCTTTTTTTTCCTCCCTCTTCTTTCCACGTTTGAGTGACAGGTACTTAGCAGCGTATCAGCAGGGTAGACCTTGGATAACTCCCTTGCGTGTGGAGACTGATGGGCTCTGTTTGCACAGGAGCGGTCCTTTGGTTTCCGCTGTGCGTTGTGCGGACGTTTTTTCGCGGGCTGTTTGCTTTTCTTTGGCCCGAAGGCCGGATCATGCGGCGGAGAGTGGAAACGGATGTGGGAGGGTGGCTTTGGGCCTTAAGGTGTGACGCATGTGGCCTGCGTTCATCAGTGCGGGGTCCCCGCTCCGGGTTTGACGGACGGTGATCGGAGAGATCACCTTCAGTTACCCCTTTGCTCCTCGGTATTGTCAAAGTAATATGCTTGATGTTTTTGACCTCGATAGGTTATTTCCTGAGAGTGACTCACGAGACCATTTATACTCGAGGTCCTCAAGGTCAGCAGCACTGCTGGTTTTCCCCTCTGCCTGATTGGCTATAGGCCAAAAATGGTGCTAATTGGCTGAAGTTGCCTGGTACGTCAGGTCTAAACCGGTCCCTTATTGGAGCAGAAGAATGAAATGAATGAATGAAATCCTGTATGAAGTATTCGACCGAATACTGAGTTGAACACAGATAGATTCCTACTTAATGTAAAGAAATGCTTAGAAAAAAACAAAACAGGCCTTTTTATAGAAGATAATTAGCAGAGCGTCTCTCTGTGTGCTTTACAGAAGCATCACATAATACACTTTCCCTCCATTGTTGTAATTAATTTCAGCCCAGTGTTAAGTTGTACTGACATTAAGGATGCTGGTGTTTTAACTGCCTTTTAGCTTCTATTATGGTCTCTGACTCCCTTGGTGATCCTTGTGGATTCTATCCAGTGTGTTCAGGCTGTTCAAGCTATTCAGCTATATCAGCCCACTGATTTCTTTCCCCTGAAATGTTCACAACTCTGCTCTGACTGCCAATTTGCCAAATTCATATTAAAACGCTGCGGTATGAGCTTGCAAATTAAAATCAGAAATATCCCTTGATATTCGCCAAATTCACATCATAACATTGTGATTTGAGTTTGCAAATGAAAATACCATAAATAGGACCTGCTAAAGGCAGCCGAATAGCTGTCTGGTTGGAACAGAAACAGTGGTTAGCCTTGCAGCCGCACAGAAACATGATTAAGGTGCACGTTCCGCTGGGAGTTCAACCTACTCGCTGTGACACTTTGTCCTTAGCGTCTGGTAAGCAATTTATGTCAGTATTAAAGGATTTTCTATTCTTCCACGGCACTTTTCATTAATATCCATGATCAGCAGGCTCCCCGTGATGCTTTGAGGGCAAAGTGTCGCAGTGTTTACACAGAATTAGCCTCACGGTAAATTGCATTTCAATCCACTGCTCACTCACCCTCTGACTGACTGTCTTGCTTGCCTGCTGGCAGACTCACTGAACAGCCCCCATGATAAAGATATTTAACCACTGAATGGAAATGTTAAAAAACCAGCCCTGGGTCAAATATGTAGTTGTTTTGGATTCAAATATTTTTTTGCTTGTCAGTTGTATTAGAACCTATGAAATACTCTCAAAAAAGTCCAAACCCCACCTTCTGGGCCTCTTGGCTGGCTCGACTGCTCCAGGCAATTGATCACAGGAAAGTATTTGAATCCAAGACAAGTAGATTTTTCACCCCGGTCTGAAAAACCCGCCCAGTTAGGTGGAGTAACTGGGTTTGCATTCCTCCTACAGAAAACTCTTTTGTCATACAGAAGGTGATGGCAGTCATTAGGCTCTTGTTTACGTGCTGAAATATTGATGTGATAAATGAGAAGCGACAAGGCTTGCTGCTGTAGTGTCCTTGCCCTCCAGGAGAGACGCACAGCTAAGGAGATTCTGCTAGTCGGGCCTAGCTGCCATGCATGCGTTCAGTGACCGGAATGAATAAAAATGGGCTTAATGAACAGGAGATGGTGGGGTGGGGAGGGGGGGGGGGTTCAATTTAAAACAACATACAGTCAGGTCGGCCATGTACAGCAAGAAAATCAACCTTAACAAGAGCACTATTTCAACAGGCATCCTGCTCCTAAACGGAGCGCTCGGATCGAACAGTCATCGCACACACTCCTTCCTGTTCCACTGCTGTGTGTGCGGTTTTGGTCTTCGCCCCCCCCCCCCCCCCCCGTCTCCTTGTTGCTGCCGTTGATTCTTGTCTTTGCCTGTATTTTCATGCTGAAGTTCCAGTGAACTGCGTGAGCTACGGGCAAGCTACCTCTCAGTGAAAAACCCGAGTCTAATCACGTTGCCACAATACTCCGCAGTAATGAGATTTAGATGCTTTGTTGTGTTGTTTTACAGTGCAAACTGTAGGGCATTTTACATAAGAGTGCCTTTCTGCAGACCCCCAAAAGTAAACGGACTGTGTTTACCGTGTTGACACAGGGTCAGCAAGCCTTGATGAAAAGACAGCGCTCGTTAATACAGGACTATTGCTCCCATCATTGTGCTGCCTCTGCGCAATTCTGCCACCTCAGTGGGATGCTCCCAGAACTGATGAGTTGAAATAGCTCTGTATAAACCATGGGTTTTCCACATACAGTGTTTGGTGTCTTTAGATAGTTAATGATGTGGGAAATAGTTTGGTTTCATTGGTTGTGTAGTACACTGGTTGCTGAATAAAGATCTTGTAGGAATAAACCACAGGTAATGCAAGTTACCTGTGAGTCAGCATCCAGCTGTAATACAAAGGTTAACCAGGTTTGTTGGACATACAGAGATAACATCAGCAGGACCATTGTTACCGCCATCTTGTGACTCTTTTACTTCTTGTAAAAGTGGCTCTTGTACTTCTTGTGTTCGGTTAATTGTACTTGTGCAGTAGATGCATTCTGTCTTCTCACATTTGAGTCATCGTATAACAAGCTGGAGAGGATTCAGTAAAAACCTGTTTAATCTATCTCTAACTATATGTATATTCTGGCCAAAAAAACAAAACAATGCAAAAATCATCATGGCAACTTTCCAAGTTTGATTTATTATTTTTAGACACTTTTTGTTTTATTCCAATGTTTATTTAGTTTTTAGAATCATTAACAAACTGGCCACACCAACACTCACCAAGGATTTCGTGCACTTGGCTCAGATACAGTAACACAAACATTATAGATCCTCAGCCGGAGGAAATTGTATAACTCCATATCATCAGACTGAATTAGATAAAGCTGCTTTCTCCTGCAACGCTGTCACTCAGTGGAACACACTCCCCAGGGACATGAAGACGTACACCAGTTTTAGCATTCTGCCACACAGCTAGAGCTTGGATAAAAGCACATCACCGCTGCCAACATTAGAATATGTATGTTCAAATATATCAGTTTCTTCCTATTTTATTGTTAAATAGATTTTTTCTTTGCATTAATGGCATTTGGCTGACGCTCTTATGCAGAGCGATATACAGTTGATTAGACTAAGCAGGAGACGAGAGCAACGCGGAGTTAAGGGCCTTGCTCAAGGGCCCAGCGGCTGTGCGGATCTTATTGTGGCTACACCGGGGATCGGACCACCGACCTGGCGGGCCCTAGTCATTTACCTTAACCACTACACTACAGGCCGCCCCTTACTTTTATATTTCATATGGACAAGGACGTATACATGGAGGCAGCCTGTAGCATAGTGATTACGGTACATGACTGGGAGACGCAAGGTCGTTGGTTCTAATCCCGGTGTAGCCACAATAAGATCCGCGCAGCCGTTGGGCCCTTGAGCAAGGCCCTTAACCCTGCATTGCTCCAGGGGAGGATTGTCTCCTGCTTAGTCTAATCAACTGTACGTCGCTCCGGATAAGCGCGTCTGCCAAATGCCATTAATGTACAATGTAATGTAATCTATATGTAGTGTAGATACTGATAGATTGTTGTGCATTGCGTTATGACTAGGGCCGCCAGTCTCCCCTTGTTTTCTCCTCTGTCGGCTAATGGTAGCGACGGCCTCTTTGTCATGCCCCTTCCCAGCCAATTATCCCATTTGCACCACCTCAATAAAGTAATTGGCAGTAATTAAGCGCAGATGATGATTAAAAGCCGTGTTTACAAATGTCACCGAGGTGTTACCTTCAATTTGATTACGCACTGCTGTGGACATGCTGCAGTGTTTTTAAAGGCTGCACAGGGACATTATAGGTTTTTGTTAGAAGCGGTGATGAATGGCCCCGTAAAGAATTGACAGTGGTTATATTACATTTAACCGTCATTAAGAAAACGTATTTGACAATCTCATCAACTCTTCAATCAAGACTTTAAGCTGAATCAGGTGTCTTAAAACAAAAACAAATAGGATTGGACACCCCTGTTTTATTTGGACAAATTGTTATTTTTACTGCAGTGATCTTCATTCCTGGTCCTGGAAAGCAACAGCGTCTGCTTGTTTCTTCTTTAAGCTCAGTGACTGATGCAGACCCACGTAACTCGGTGACCTGAGGTAACTGTGTAGTCAACTGCTTTAACTAACTAATCGCTGTGCTGTGCTACTCTGAGTAGTTCTGAGTAACAATGAAAGACCCTGCGGCTCTCCAGGACCAGGAATGAGGACTACTGGCTTTTCATAGCATTTGAAACTTCCATCCATGTTCACTTGCCTTCCTGACTCTCCCCATATTTGATCAACTAATTGTTTTTATAAATGTGTCTCAATTAGTCAGTTGGCAGTTGGAGTGCCTATGGGGACCCCTGGAGGATAACCGTTGAAATACAAGCTTACATCCCTGTGGGTCACATGGTGGCCCTAGTTACGCCCTGCCAAGGAAATGAGCTGGAGCGATGCATCATATTTCACATTGTGAAATATGTATATGAACAATGACATGTGAAATGAATGGAATAAATAAAATAAACGGGCGGGGGCTAAAATGAAAAAGGCTGGGAGTCCCCTGTGTGTGTTGGCAGGGTGATATGGGCTCCAGGAAACAGGCGAGCTTGTGACTATTGTCCCCTGTGACCGCGTGGCGGAATGAGAAATGTGCAAACACAGTGAATAGCGTGCTTTTTAAAGGAACTATTTCTGCCCGGTAATGGCTTTTCACAAACACGCGTCTTATACAAGCACAATAGGGAACTGAGCATATATACAGTATATATATGTGTGTGTGTGTGTGTGTGTGCAATCTTGTGTGTGTTTGCCAATATGTGTGCAAGTTCACCTGAAAAACTTAAACCTCTGCAAACCTCAGTTTAGTCCATTGAACTGAATGGGCATGTGATTAAACTGATATACGCGGGACCAGAACTCAACCGTTACATCATCAGAAAGGCCTTAATGGAGGGAAAAGCACGTCTGTTTATCTGAGGCGTGGTTGGCCCGATAGGCTGAGGAATACCAGTGCTGTTCATGTGTAAAGGTCACAGCGTGCAGGGACATGGGCGCATGTGCTTCAGACCCTGGCCCTGATTGCAGCCCATTGTGATGAAGGCCTCTGAGGACCCGCAGATCCACAACGCAGCGGCCACGTCTGAGACACGCAGCTGCTCGCGGAGATGAAAAGGCCCTAATCTCTGCTCTGCGTCCTGCTGGGCGGAGATGTTCTGGCCCCCGGTTATCGCCGCCAGCTCCCCCGTGTGTAACGGAACGGCCCGCGTCAGCTCCTCCTTAAACGGACGCAATTAAGACGCAAAAAACCCTCCGTGGCATAAGCGCTCCTCCAGGAGGAGATGGCGGCCTTCTCCTGCAGATCGGTGGGCGGGCCGCTGTGCTGCGTGATTGTCCGCCTGCAGACGTCGCACAGACCCCGGGAACGCCACGGAGTGTGTCGGAGCTCCCGCCGGCCTTCGCTCGCCGACCAATCCGCTGCCTGGGATCGGGCCCGAGGCGCTGGGCTCAGGCTCGGAAAAAAAGCGGCAAGCGAGATGATACACGCGCGCGTGGATGTGGGAAATCTGGCTGCTCCCAGGGACCGCGTTCCTAAACGGTCCAGTCCCAGTTAGAGTGGCGGTAATTGGTGTGACCGTGCCTTCATTTACCGCGAAAACCCCCTCATCCATTTCCCCGATAGGCCTTGCAGACATAACAGCCTGTCAGACGCAACAGCTAGTCAGCCTCGACAGCTGGGCTCAACAGCTAAGTGCAACAGCCAGTCAGCCTCAACAGCCAGTCAGTTTCAACCGCTGGACTCAACAGCCAAGCACAACAGCCGGTCAGCCTCAACCGCTGGACTCAACAGCCAAGCGCAACAGCCAGTCAGCCTCAACAGCCAGTCAGTTTCAACCGCTGGACTCAACAGCCAAGCGCAACAGCCAGTCTGAAGAGTTGGACTCAACAGCCAAGTGCAAGAGCCAGTCAATCTCAACAGCCAGTCAGTCTCAACAGCCCCATTCAGAGCCAACGCTCCAGTTCTCTGAGTCCTCACTCCAAGCCTACAGCTTTAGACGTAGCTCTATCTGGCGGTCTCTATCATGCCATTTTCCTCTCTTCCTCTCTCTATTCCTCTTTTATCCCTCTCTATTTATCTCTCTCTGTCTATCCCTCTCCCTCCCTCCTTCTGTCCCTCTCTCCTCTCGATTCAGTTTCAATTCAGTAAGCTTAATTGGCATGGAATATGCACAGTGAACTTTGCCAAAGCATTACATAAATTCAAATAGAAGAGAACTGAAAGCATTTAGTTACTAACTGATTATAATATTTGCAAGTTGTGCAGTGGTTATAATTATTGCTGGGTGGTTGCTCACTCTCTCTGTATCCTTCCCTCCCTCTCTCTCATTTAATTTCTGTCTCTCCCGCTCTCTTTCTCTCTCTCTCACACACACACACACACTCTCCATCTCCTCTCTCACACACACACGCTCTCCTTCTCTCCTTCTCTCTCTCACACACACTCTCTCTCTCTCACACTCATTCTCTATCTCCGACACTCTCTCTCTCTCACACACACACACTCTCTCTCTCACACACACATTCTCTATCTCCGACACACTCTCTCTCACACACATTCTCTATCTCCAACACTCTCTCTCACACACACTCTCTCTCACACACACACTCTCTCTCACACACTCTCTCTCACACACACACTCTCTCACAAACACACTCTCTCACACACACACTCTCTCTCACACACATACTCTCTCTCTCTCTCACACACACACACACTCTCTCTCTCACACACACACACCACTCTCTCTCTCACACACGCACACACACTCTCTCTCGCTCACCCCCCCCCCCCCCCCCCCCCTTAAGCAGGGACAGTAAATAAGAGTGACGCACAGCTCTCTGCCCCTGAGACTGAAATAGCAGGAGGTGCTCTGTGGAGGACTGCCAATCCCAGCATCCCCTCAGCCGTCACTGATTGGCCGGGGCACCACCTGGTCATTCTGACCGGGGACCCTGAGTTTTATTGCACTGAATGCAGGCAGCCAGCCATAGGGACCATTAGACGCTCCATTGTTTAAAAGTTAAGCAGGGCAGCCAAAGACTGTGCAGACTCCATTCTACGCCACTGCGGGCGTAGTCAGTCCGCTGTCGGCTAATTAAGGTGATTAATATTTAATACTTCACGCTGCCACACCCTCTTAGTCTTGGTTGACCACTTGGGTCGTTTTGGGGTCTTGCATTCCTCTCACAAACGCCCTGATCTTCATCATTATAATCCTGAAAAAACTATTGTTTAATACTTTTAAAACTTTGTAGTTGAAGGAAGCATTTAAAAAAAAAAAATTATGATGGCGGAACTGTATGTCAACTGAAATTGTAAATATGCGTGAAGTAATTTGATTTAATGGAGAAAGCTTTGAACTTTTCATTAGTAGTTTCACTTTCGTGATGTAGACCCCTTCTGTTTCGCCCCTTTAATCAAGTTAAAAGGCCCGCTCCTTCTTTTTATGCAGCACTTACCGAATCACTTGGGGGTTTAAGGGTTTATTCAGTTGGAGCGTATCCTAAACTTCTTTTTTTGTTGTAGTGCTTTGGCCCCCTGGTGAGTTTGATAATGGAACGCAGTCGATATATAAAAGCGGGGTTTGGTCTGCCGCTGTGCGTTCAGACCAGGCCGTCTCTGTTGTCAGAGAGTTCTGGAAGCTTCCGGCGGGTTCTGTCCAAAGCCAGGTGAGGATTTTCTCCTCTCTTTGTTTTAATGCCCCTCCCACAAGCAGGGTGCAGTTTCGATAACAGCAGAGGCCAAAGTCTCTGTTGCCAGAAGGTTCTGGAAGCTTGCGGTGGATTCTGTTCAAAGCCAGATGACACCTTTCTGATGTCCTTCTGCACTAGTTCTAATGCTTCTCCAATCTTAAAGCAGGGTACAATTTTTATCTGGAAGGTTCACCACGACAGCCGTCCCTTTTCCCTTTTGTACTGATGGTCAGTCTGTCTGTCTGTCTGCCTGTCTGTCTGTCCCTGAGGACAGACTTCGCAACCATTATATTGGAGGGTATTTTTGCACATGTCGGTTTTGCCGTATAGATATTCCAGCACGTTTTTATACATGTCAATGTATTTTGTGTTTTATTGTTTTACCGTTCTCATTGATTGAAATGTTTTTTTCTTTTATTAGGTTTGTATTGATTGATTCCGTCTATTGATTGTTTCGTTATTTTATTGCTTATCGTCTTTTGCATTGTTTGTTGCCGGTTTCACGCATTTAGCTTCTCGAAAACAAAAGTGAAGCCGGACAGAACGGCCTGTTTCCGTCTTCGCATTCGTACATCCGTTCTCTGTTCTTATTCCGCCCGGTGTGCTCCTTTCCCGCCCCTCGTAGTTCCTCCTCACTCCGACGTTCTGCCGTTTGTTCCGACAGCTGGGAGCCCAGCAAGGATCCGGGCTGCTTCAGACACTGCAGTCAGCTGGACAGACCCTAATAATATCCCTTCTGTTATCGGGACATTTTATCATGCCTTTCATGTTTGGGCTCAAGTTGACCCCCCACAGTTTAAACGGACACAAAAGTATCGCACTAGATAAATGCTGACACGTTGTGTGTGGCCTTCTAAATTTTATCCCTAAATGTTACATTTGTAAACTTTTTTAAGTGCACGGCTGATTGACAGTTTGAAACCCATATGGGAAAGTGCCGCCAGAATCACCCACGAAAATCAGATTTAAAAAATGTAAATAAGGTTGTACATTTTCTTATGTTTTATACACCACCAGAGCCTGGGGTGAAAATGGACCCAATTCCATGGCTGGTACAGGACTTTTGTTCAATCCCACCAAATTCAGAAAAGTCATGTAGTATTAAGATGAAAAAACAAGGTTAACTGGTTTTAAGAGATGTCAAATACTGAACGGGGTCAGAGCAACCTATAAGGGTGGGTAGGTCTTAAAGGCTCATTTGGTCTTAGAGTAAGGTTTTAATAGAGGACAAATATTTGGACTGTACTGTATAAGCCTGGGTATACTCGAGAGCTCACAAATATAGCTCTTAATCGACCGTTATTTAACCAAGCTATTTCATTATTTGCGTGCGGTGACTGGAGTTCCTGTAATAGAGACCAAACAATTCCGGAAGCGTATTTGAAAGGGAAATTTATTTTAATCTACTGACAGCCACATACGTGACTCATTCTCCGTTCCTGAAGCGCGGAGCAGAATCCCTCGTTGGACACTGCGCCGCTGCGCGATTCGGCAGAACGACACGGGCGGGTGAGAAATAAAAGCCCACGCCGGC
>NC_083763.1:70507969-70510469 GCF_963514075.1 Conger conger
ATAACACAGACATACAGTGCACACATACACACACATACAGTATGCACACACACACACACACACACACCCACACACAGTATGCACACACACACACACACACACACACACACACACACACACACACTCTCCCTTCCCTCCTCACATCGTGTTTCCCTGCCCTGTCCTTGGGACGTTCCTCCCTCTGCTGGCTTGTTCCTCTGTAATGAAACTAATAACTGCATGCCACGACTCTGTCACAATGATTAGTTGATTTATTTTATCTGCAGCGTGCAGTATCAGTTTGTGCATGCGTGTGTGTGCGTACATGCGCGCGCGCGCGCGTGTGTGTGTGTGTGTGTGTGTGTGGGTGTGTGTGTGTGTGTGTGTGTGTGTGTGTGTGAGACTGAGCCAAGATATCTCTCCCTGGTTCCAAACACCTAAGGGCTTTTCTTAATGAATGAGCGCGTTTCATCCCAAAGATTAATTCCCTCAATTACAGCCTTGACCTTAACACTGCGGCGAGGCACGGCTGAGAGACCACGGGCCGCGTCGGTGAAGAACCTTCTCCCCAGAGCCGCGCCTCTTACCTGCCCTCGCGCTGGACGTGCTGTCTTTTCAGGCACGGTCCCCTCGGTAATGCATATTTATCGCCCCGCATAAAGTCAAGGGCAACCGAACGGGGGAGGAGGTGGGGGCTGCGGTGTCCTTGTACGCCGAATTTACGCCCTGCCGGTCCCCGTTCAAAGCCATTTGGGCCCGTTGAGCGCTTCGATGTCTCTGGAAATAGAAGTGTAGCCATCGGGTCAGACCATTTCCCCCCAACCCCTGGCACGGATGTGTCCCAGGGCTGTCTGGCTTGCCAGACCTCACATTAACAGCACAGGGGGGGTACTGGAAGGCACAGCTCCAGGCTGGCCTACAGAGAGACAGGGACCTGTGGAAGGGGGTCAAACTGCAGGTGGTCCCTTTTTTAATCAGGAACTGCCTGGCGGATGCAAACAAGACAAAGGAGCGCCCCCCTAGTGTATGAGATGTATGTGTGAGGAAAATAAGAACGCCATTCAGGCATCTCGTCCTTCCCCCTGACACAGGACCCCCAGGTGTGGGGGGGAAACCCCCAATTCTAGTGCAGTGAAATGGGTGCTTTGCAAAGGATGCTGGGAAACCAGGACTGCCCCAGAGAATCCCAGTCAGGAGAGCTGGGTCGGGTTAGATCTCTTCCTGTTTCCTGGATGTACAGCAGAGAAATGTCCCAGAAAGATGCACAAGTATTTGTTCAGGGATTTAATTACTATTTTTATTATTCGATATAATCTCGAATGGGATTTTAAACATTCCTGAGTAGCGTTGGCATTTTCTAGAAATCATCTGCCAGCACGAATACGTTCATGACATTATAACAGCTTTCCAGATTACCTGCTGTGCGGTGCAGTGTTCTGGATTACATTTTATTTTCTAGACTGCAGAGTAAAATGCGGTCTACTCCTGAGTAATGGCAGCATTAGATTCACTACCTGGCAGAAAAAGGGAGAAAGAGAGCAAGAGAGAGGGAGAGGGAGTGAGAGGGAGGGAGAGAGGGAGTGAGAGGGAGGGAGAGAGAGGGAGAGGGAGGGAGAGAGAGGGAGAGGGAGGGAGAGAGAGAGGGAGAGGGAGGGAGAGAGAGAGGTAGAGAGAGGGAGAGGGAGGGAGAGAGAGGGAGAGGGAGAGAGGGAGAGGGAGGGAGAGAGAGAGAGGTAGAGAGAGTGAGAGGAAGAGAGAGGGAGAGAGAGAGAGAGAGGGAGAGACAGGGAGAGGGAGGGAGGGAGGGAGGGGTAGAGAGAGAGAGTGAGGGAGAGAGAGAGGGAGAGAGAGAGAAAGAGACAGGGAGAGGGAGGGAGAGAGAGAAAGAGAGAGATCCCCCCTGTGCAGACCCCCGGGGTGTGTGGCTAGCACGTGTAGCACGCAGATAACCTTCTCCTCACACACCTCCCTCCGTTTTTTCATTAACACGCACGCACTCCTGGGCCGGTGAGACTAATGAGATTAGAGGGAGCGCAGCACCGCAGCGCTGTGTATTAATGGGGCTGGGCTTTTACAGCGAGGCGAGGCCAGATGGACAAGGTGTGTCCATGGCGGCCGACACGGGCTGGAGACGGAGAGACCGTCTCCGTTTACACCACGGCGGTCTGCGCTTTCGGTCGCTTTGTTTCGCTTTAGATGTTGTCTTTTGAAAACAACTGGCTGCGAGCATTCTGCACGTTCACAGTCCAAACAAACTTCTGTACAAAACAAAAGAGGTTTGCACTCACTCAGCGATACACACCAGTGCCTGACCATTATTATACAATTAATACATTTGTAGCATATGTGCTTTTTCATGTGCTATTTTACTGTTTCAAACAATGAAATAGTCAGTCTATCAAAGCCTCTCTCCCTCCTCCTCTCTCTCTCTCCTCCTCCTCTCTCTCTCTTCTCTGAGTGTGAGGATTCAGTGGCTCACAGTTGACTTATATTAGCATGAGGGGATTTAGCCAGTATTGAG
>NC_083763.1:70517969-70537969 GCF_963514075.1 Conger conger
ACGGGATGACAGCAGGTACTGCTGTGTAAAGATAAGCTATCTGGCTAGCCGTACTGTATCTTACTTTATGCTTTTGCTACGACAGGAATTGAGGCTTGTGAGGTGAAAATTACACTGGCGTATAAATGGGCCTCTGTGTCTTCTCGGTGATAAGAGCTACGTTTATAACTCCTTCATTCTCACTACATAAGCATTCATAAGCACTTACTCAATGTCAGTGCCCGCTATCAGGATCTTGTGTCAGTTCACTTGGTATGCCATGTGCTATGTAGGGCTTATAAAGGAGTTATATAGCTCTTATGTAGGAGCCTTCAAGTAAAGTGTTACCAGTAATGTTCTCCACTTCCCTATGTCAGTGCGTCTGTTAAGTGATTGTGATGTAATGCAAAGTTCCCAGGTCAGCTGTCTCTAAGGCGACGTTTCCAAGGTGATGGCGGAATGTTCCCCTTGAAGCTGGGCTGGGCGAACATAGGGTTCTTCTGAAGCACTCAACATGTACTCATTATAGTCAAGTGTTTGAGAGGTCAGGTTCTTATCCTCGAGAGAGTCCACTCTTTTCATGCCCAGGAAGTCCTGCACCGTGAAGTCATAATTACTTCCATCTTGAATTTATCCAAAAGAATACCATCATCTCTCAAAAACACACGTCTCTTCCAAACTATGTGAGTCTGGGGGTTTGAATCTGTTATGACAAAATCTTTTCTTCTTGACATTTTGCCAGTAGTCAAATGTTGTGTAACTGGTATGGTATCTAGTGTTTGCCCAAATGCATTAATTCCATAATACAATCCTCAAATGCATTCGGCTTAACGTTAAAGTGCAGCTAGCTGATTGTTACTGTGTCCAAGGTTACTTGGAGATCAACGCCTTAGCAAGCGCTGAGAAAGTGGTGAGAGAAAGTGGTGGTCATTTCACAGCCAGAGAAACATATTCTCAACACTGACTCTGTTAACAGAGAACCAGCTGGCCCCTCTGTGTGATGTAATGAGACTCATCAACTCTCTCTCTGCTGTGTTCGAAGCCGCATGCTACCATACTTCTCCTACTAATTTTCAGCCTGATTTTCATTGAAATGTCGTACAAATAGTATGCTAAGTATGTGATTTCGAACCGAGCATCTGACTACAGCTTCACTGTATACTCTCTCTGTAAGGACGGAGATGTAGGGCCACTCACACTAGAGCACCAACCCTGGTCACCAACCCTGGTCCTGGAGAGCTACAGGGTCTGCTGGTTTTTGCTGTTGCTCTGCGCTTAATTAATCAATTAGAGCAGTTGATTACACAGCTAACTCACCTCGCCTGGTTACCTGGGTCTGAACAGGTGCTTATTTTAAGGTGAAAACGAAAACCAGCAGACCCAGTAGCTCTCCAGGACCAGGGTTAGTGACCTCTGCACTAGAGGATGTGGCCTGTCCTTCAGTGATGTCGTTGTCAGAGGTCAGGAGGTCAGAGTGTCTGTGCCGCAGTGCAGTGTGGGTACTGGAGTTCTGGGGCATTCATAACTGCACCATGAGCGTTTCCCAAACTGACCTGGATTATCAACTGTCAGTTACAAACTACATTTCATAATTGAATAATGATTTCAAGTTTTGGTTCATTCTTTGTGTTATTACTTATTTTTTCTTATCTGTGTAATGGTTAAAAACATGGACCTGCCAGTGTAAAGTGTAAAGTCCAGGGGTTAGAAAGTAAAAGAAAGTAAAAGTCTGTTTCTTCCACCAATCATCTCAGCCAGCTGATTTCACCAATTTGTTTTACCTCCAGGCTGAGGATTTGGGCTAATTAGCAAATGCAGGTGGTCAGAATTCTTTTTGGCTTTCTGAACCTGGATTCTACACCTCTGGGACCTCTTCCTCATTATGTTTGTTACCTGCATTTTTGGTTTCATACCAGCTCACAAAATGGGTAAAACCTCTGTCCTTAGCTGTCTTAAGGCAATAATCCACTGTTAAACTGTACCATTTTAATGACAAAATCTCCCTAAAACTTTTCTGAATGTTTTGAAGCATTTGAAACTGAAAAGGCACTCACAATACGACTGTGTGAGTCACACTCTCATTTCACCAATTGCCTCCTTCACTCCCAAAAAACAAAACAACAAAAAAAAACTAACAAAGAAGAAAATGCCTATAGCTTGGGCTTTGAATAATAGCTCTGTGTCATGGCTGCTGTCAGCAGCTCTCTGAAGAGTCTGAATGAGGCTGTCCCATTATCAGTGTGCTTCACTAGGTTTCCATTTGAACCTCTTGAACCACAACAACAGACACGTTAGCGCGGCCCACGTACAGGCCCACCCTGGACCCGTTGTCTGAAGGGACCCGGTTCTGCTCCGTTTCTGACAGACAGTACAAAGCAGTCAGGTGTGAGCTCAGCCCGTAGGAGATTTATAGCCTGCTGTGAATCTCAGACCACGCTGGACTGACATCATGGGCGACATTGCCTCAGGCGGTATGAGCAGTCATCTGGCAGTCAGAGGGTTGCCGGTTTGATCCCACCCTAGGTGTGTCGAAGTGACCCTGAGCAAGACACCTAACCCCCAAATGCTCCTGACGAGCTGGTTGGTGCCTTGCATGGCAGCCAATCGCCGTTGGTGTGCGAATGTGTATATGAACCGGTGAATGAGATGCATCAATTGTTCAGCGCTTTGGATAAAGGTGCTATATAAATGCCAACCATTTACATAACATTACATTAAATTGGCAGATGCTCTTATCCCGAGCAATGTACAGTTGATTAGACTAAGCTGGAGCAGTGCAGGGTTAAGGGCCTCGCTCAAGGGCCCAACGGCTGTGCGGATCTTATTGCGGCTACACCGGGGGTCGAACCAACAACCTTCCGCGTCCCAATCATGCACCTTAACCACTACGCTACAGGCCGCCTTTACATCATAACCCCTCGTCATTGTGGATGGCCAGCAGCGGTCGCCCTGCCTCCTCAGCAGAGCTTGTTTCAGATCTGGCATGAGCACACAACACCCTGGCGTGATTCATCTGCTCTGTCTCAAATAGGACATCAGCTACACGGTGCGAGCAGGAAACGGGAACTTTCGATTGGTTATTTCAGAGGAAGGCTCTGAGCCAGAGAGGGTTGTGGGTTTTGTGGTTTCCAAATGCAGCCTTCTGAAGGAAAACTGATAAGCAGAAAAATTGCAGGATTGTGCTTAATATGGATTTGCAGCCAACGACAGTTGTTCCTGCAAATGAGCCTGTTTTCAAGGGCACGCATGGGTGTATAGACAAGAAAACCTTTAGTTTGCTGGGTTGGCAGGTGTGCGAGTCTGCTAGATTATGGGTTGGAGGGGCATACCCCATCCTTACGGCATGGAGAGTATAGCAGGTTTCAGGCTGTAAACATACAGTATGCGCTGCATGCATGTACTCCAGGACACATGCTATGTTCATTAGAGTCTGAACTGCAGGAGACTAAAGATGGGGTGCAGAGTGCATGAACAGTTCAGCCCCCTGTCTCCCTGAGCCCAGGAGGGGTCACTCTGGACAGGGTTTGACTGTGTGTGTGTACCCTGTGATGAGGTCACTGTGCACAGGGTTCGACTGTGTGTATGTCCCGTATCATGCGGTTACTGTGGATGGGGTCGAGCGCGTGTGTAGCCCATCGTGGGATCACTGTGCTCAGGGTTCGAGAGCGCGTGTGTAGCCCATCGTGGGGTCACTGTGCTCAGGGTTCGAGAGCGCGTGTGTAGCCCATCGTGGGGTCACTGTGCTCAGGGTTCGAGAGCGTGTGTGTAGCCCACCGTGGGGTCACTGTGCTCAGGGTTCGAGAGCGTGTGTGTAGCCCATCGTGGGGTCACTGTGCTCAGGGTTCGAGAGCGTGTGTGTAGCCCATCGTGGGGTCACTGTGCTCAGGGTTCGAGAGCGTGTGTGTAGCCCATCGTGGGGTCACTGTGCTCAGGGTTCGAGAGCGCGTGTGTAGCCCATCGTGGGGTCACTGTGCTCAGGGTTCGAGAGCGTGTGTGTAGCCCATCGTGGGGTCACTGTGCTCAGGGTTCGAGAGCGTGTGTGTAGCCCATCGTGGGGTCACTGTGCTCAGGGTTCGAGAGCGTGTGTGTAGCCCATCGTGGGGTCACTGTGCTCAGGGTTCGAGAACGTGTGTGTAGCCCATCGTGGGGTCACTGTGCTCAGGGTTCGAGAGCGTGTGTACCCTGTCGGAGCAGGAAATGGAAAGAGTGAGCTCAGAGAGCGCAGATGGAAGGATGTCTGTGGAGGAATAAAAGAAAGGATATCCTTTGTTTTTATACGGGAGTTGCCCCCCACCCCTTTTCATGTGTCAGCGCCCCTTGTTTCTGACAGCTGTAGAACCCCCCTCCCCAACGCTCAGACACACACACGCATATAATCCCACAAACACACATACTCACTCTCATATACACACACTCACATACTCACACACACATGCCCAATGCGTGCGCACACACACGCACGCACGCACGCACACACACACACACACACAGTCTGTCACTCTCCCGCTCCCTGAACTGAGGCTTTCAAGCTTGAATTAAGCCAATTAGCCACATCCTGTCACCTGGGCCGTGGAGGTGGGTGAGATTGCTGTTATGACAGATTTGTTTTCCCGAATAAGCTTCTCTCCGGAGGGTTTCATTTTCAGCTGAGCAGACCTCATCCATTGCAACACCACGCAGCTTTGCAGTGGACTCCACAGAAGGGGCTCTCTCTCTCTCTTTCTCTCTCTCTCCCCCCCTCCCTCCCTCCCTCCCCGCCTCCCTCAGCTAGAACAAAAGGTCTCTAAAGTTCGGGATTCCCAGAAAATGTGGGACGCACATTATTGCTGGTTCCCGAGCGGGGAGACAGGCGATACCTCAGACCTGGTCCCGGAGCTTCCCCTCTCTTATTAAAAACGCTGATGAGGAGTTCTGGCCCCTTCGCGGTGTGTGACTGGGGCTGTGATTTGTGGTCTTGTGGGAACGGAGCAGATGGGATTGAAATGTCTGTTGCTGGAGGCCTGTTTTAATTTCCTCGCTGATTAGTTTGATTTCCTGGAGCGGGGATGGGGGGGTGGGGGGGCATTATCCACTCTGGCCCCCTGCACCCCCACCTGCTTCCCGAGTATTGTCAGTCTGTCTGTCTGTCTGTCTGTTTGTCTGGCTGTCTTTGGATCGTTCTTAACACACGTCACAAACCATGTGACTCATCTGCTGTTGTTGGAGGACAAGCTGCCCGTAGAACTCAGTGTACCCTTCCACCAAAAGTATTGTTTTTAAATCTCAGGTCAAAGACAAACTAGGATTTAAAGTTTCAGCTGACTCGGCGGAAACGTTTGAACTGAAGTACAGCTGGTGCAGCCCAGTCCTACAGAGAGCACGCAGAGGGTAGCTACAGCAGTGAAGTTCCCCCCTGAGATCTTTGCTCTCTTCTGTTACAGGTCAACCGTCCTGATATTGACTGGGCACCATCGTAATATTTTTGTAATGGCTGCCATGTCATCTAGGCCTCGTTTAACCCTTGTGTTTTACCACAAAAATGAATGGGTTGCTATGGGTTGCTATGGCCGCTTGTCCTCCAACACGACGTCATCTAGGGAATTGTCACGTGATTAAGAACGATCCATCTAAGAGGTGGCATGGCAGAGGGAGTTAGAGGTATTCAACGGATATATTATTTCTGTATGTACAGTGCTGTGTGGCTCAGTGGCACAGAAGCGTTTCATTGGGAATGTGATGAGTCATTGTCTATTTGTGCTGCATTGTGGGTAGGTGGTGCGCATACTATGGAGTCATGACAAGGTGGTAGTGTGCAGGCACTGGAGTGCAGTGAGGGAGAGGCACTGGAGTGCAGTGAGGGAAAGGCACTGGAGTGCAGTGGGGGAGAGGCCCTGGGGTGCAGTGAGGGAGAGGCACTGGAGTGCAGTGAGGGAGAGGCACTGGGGTGCAGGGGAAGATGTAGAAATCCGTGGCAGGTTGGAAGGGGGGTAGAGGGAAGGGGGATAGGGGGAAGGGGGGTAGAGGGAAGGGGGATAGGGGGATAGGGGGATGGGGGAAGGGGGGTAGAGGGAAGGGGGATAGGGGGATAGGGGGGAAGGGCGATGGGGGAAGGGGGTAGGGTTCATGGAAAGCACATTTCTCCAACTCACATTTTTTTTCCAATTCCAAAATGCTTTATTGGCATGACATATTGCCAAAGCAAAACAATCTATCTCTTCCCATCTCTCTCTCTCTCCCTTTCTCTCTCGTTTCTCTCCCACCCTCTCCCTCCCTCTCCTCATCTTTCTTTCTCTCCCTGGTGAACCTAAGAATCCTCCTTATTGCCATGATAAATGTGCAGACAAACATGCTTTAGTTCTCTGGTGTGTCCCCCACCCCTCCCCCCCTCTGAGAGTAAAGTTCACAGTTATGACCCCCCCCCCCCCTCGGCCTTGAGTGGCTGACCCCCCCCCCCCCCCCCCCCATTCCCCTTCTCCATCCTCACTTCATCCTGTGATTTACTTCCTCTGCCGACCCCCTCCGCACCTCCCACTTTCTCTCTAACAGTTATGTACTTGTATTTATAGACGTGCCGTCCTTGTGTGTCGTCCATTTAGGCAGGCGGGTATTTTTACCAAAGCACTTCAGGTTAAGTACCTGTTAAAAGCCCGGCTCTTTCTAAGAGCCCGGCTCTTTCTCCTGTCACTGAGAGAGAGAGAGAGAGACCGCTCCACCGCAGGCCTCCGGGCCTCTGGGGAATGACATTAGCGTTTGATCGTCAACCTTTTTGCTTTCCAATAAAATGAATTATCATTGGATGAGTTATTATCGGACTGAATATGAGCTGCTGCGTACTTCGGTCACTGGATGCTGTACTTCTGCGGTGATTTGCTTTTTTTTTGATTCATTAATTAAATGCAATGAACTGTGCTTGCACAGTTCGATCAGCGGTGCACACGGGATGCCAATATTTGCACAAAGGTTCCCACTGAAGCTAAAATGAGTTTGACTCAGACTTATAACTTTTAAGGGTGATCTTCATGGTTCCTCTGGCTCCCAGGAACTCTGAGGATATGGAATTGGGGTGTGAGGTGATTCCAGTGATGCTCACACCATACCGCACGGATCATCCACTCTGGCCCTCAAATCCAAACCCGGCCCTGGTTCTCTTTTCTCCTGGGTAATTTGTGCTGTGGGTGGCACGGATGGTGCAGTGGGTAGCACTGCCGCCTCACAGCAAGGAGGTCCTGGGTTCGAATCCCCCGTCGGCCGGGGCCTCTCTGTGCGGAGTTTGCATGTTCTCCCCGTGTCTGCGTGGGTTTCCTCCGGGTACTCCGGTTTCCTCCCACAGTCCAAAGACATGCAGGTTAGGCCGATTGGAGAGTCTAAATTGCCCGTAGGCATGAGTGTGTGAGTGAATGGTGCGTGTGCCCTGCGATGGACTGGCGACCTGTCCAGGGTGTATTCCTGCCTTTCGCCCAATGTATGCTGGGATAGGCTCCAGCCCCCCTGCGACCCTGATCAGGATAAGCGGGTTCAGATAATGGATGGATGGATGGATGGAATTTGTGCTGTCCAGACTGTCTTCAGCCCTGACTCCCAGGTAAAGGGAGAGTGGAGAAGCAGAAGTTCCTGGAGGACTGTGAGTTGCTGGTCCCTGCTGTACAGGGTGCTGAAACCTTAGCAGTGCTGTGTTTAAATAAGTCCGTCCAGCACTCCCGCCTGACTGGGGATGGAGAGGGGACAGGCTAGCTCATCTGGGGTGGGGAGGGGCTTCCAAAAACACTCCAGCTTCCCCTAGTGGATGAATCCATCCTCCTGATACTAAGTCACACATTTACACTTCTTCACTGACAGTCACTGGGTCAAGCGGTCGGCTGAATAATTAAATAAACACATAAATAATGTACTGCAGTAATGAATGAATGACGTGTAATGGTATAATAGTTCAGTGTTATGATGACACTGTATGAATGGTGTCAGCTGCTGATATAATAATGTCCTTCTAATGAATTGTACAGCATGGGGTCACAGTGTGGTGGGTGACTGACTGGCAGGCTTAATACCCCCCTGCTTAATGATGTCATAATGCGCTAATGTCCTTCACAGCCTCACCAGCAGGTCTGTTAGCAAGAGTCCCTACCCAAGCTCCACACCTCTAATGAAGCTGCACTAGTGCCCTGAGCCATGCTGAGGGATGTGTGTGTGTGTGTGTGTGTGTGTGTGTGTGTGTGTGTGTCTGTGTGTGTGAGTGTGTCTGTGTGCATGTGTGTGCGTGTGTGTCTGTGTGTGTGTGCGTGTGTGAGTGTGTGTGTGTGTGTCTGTGTGTGTATGTGTGTGTGTCTATGTGTGTGTGTGCGTGTGTCTGTATGTGTGTCCATGGCATGCATATGGCATGTTTCTGTGTGTGTGTGTGTGTGTGTGTGTGCATGTATGGAGCACATATGGTATGTGTTTGTATGTGTGCGCACGTGTGCATGCGTGTATGTATCCCTAGTGTGCATATGGTATGTGTGTGTGTGTGTGTGCACGTATGTGTACGTGTGTGTATCCCTGGTGTGTATATGGTATGTGTGTGTGTGTGTGCACGTATGTGTACGTGTATGTATTCCAGATGTGTATATGGTATGTTTGTGTGTGTGTGTGCACGTATGTGTACGTGTATGTATTCCAGATGTGTATATGGTATGTGTGTGCGTGTGTGTGCACGTATGTGTACGTGTATGTATTCCAGATGTGTATATGGTATGTGTGTGCGTGTGTGCACACGTATGTGTACGTGTATGTATTCCAGATGTGTATATGGTATGTGTGTGCGTGTATGTGTGCGTATCCCTGATGTGCGTATGGTATGTGTAAGTTACGATGGTTGTACTCCAGGTAGTGATTGCTGAGTCACTGTGCTTATGTTTAGTCACAGCTGGTTTGTCTGTGTGGGCGTGTGAATGTGTGTGTGTGGGTGTGTGTATCTTTGCCTATTTGGTAATTACCATAAAAGAGGGGTATTTCCTAATACATTTGAGCTCTTTAGTCCATGCTGTGTATTGTTCCTTTCAGATTAGTACAGCTGGTGTTATATATCGTCTGCATTGTGAAAACATCTCTGCATGTTTTTTTTCATTTTGGTTTTTTAATGCTACAGTTTTTATCTGGCTGTATGTGCTGCCAGATCTTCACAAACTAATGAAGTTGGTTCAAAACTCCAAATGATGAGCCCATAATGGTCATTGGTAAATAGGAAAGAGAATTCTGTTTTTGGAGATTTGGCAGGAGGCCAAATGTATACACACTCCAAATAATTTGCAAAATATTTTTGGCTGGCATTTCACCATGCCATTGTTGGCGTTTTTTTCAATCAGAACCACTGTTCTCTGTCCGTAATTGGTCCGCAAGTGGTACATTTTCCTCATTTTTAAAAAAATGAATGGCTTGCATTATTTCCAGAGAGCACTGAGCTCACCATCTTATGTAAGGAAAAGGGAGCGAGGTTTGAAATGGCATATCTCTAAACGGCAGGACAAAGCGCATCGCTGTTGAGCGACACAGAGGCCGTACATGAGTCCCGCGGCCCCGCCGTTTAACCCTGACAGGACCGCGCTTGTTCCAGAGGGGCCCCGCGGTCGTTTAACCCTGACAGGACCGCGCGTGTTCCAGAGGGACCCCGCGGTTGTGTCGCCCCTGACAGGACCACGCTTGTCTCTCGTGCTCCTTTAGCGGGTTAGTGGAAGCAGACGGACCTGGCGGTCTCTCACGCTCCTTTAGCGGGTTAGTGGAAGCAGACGGACCTGGCGGTCTCTCGTGCTCCTTTAGCGGGTTAGTGGAAGCAGACGGACCTGGCGGTCTCTCACACTCCTTTAGCGGGTTAGTGGAAGCAGACGGACCTGCGGTCCTTTAGCGGGTTAGTGGAAGCAGACGGACCTGGCGGTCTCTCGTGCTCCTTTAGCGGGTTAGTGGAAGCAGACGGACCTGGCGGTCTCTCATGCTCCTTTAGCGGGTTAGTGGAAGCAGACGGACCTGGCGGTCTCTCGGGCTCCTTTAGCGGGTTAGTGGAAGCAGACGGACCTGGCGGTCTCTCAGGCTCCTTTAGCGGGTTAGTGGAAGCAGGCAGACCTGGCGGTCTCTCGCGCTCCTTTAGCGGGTTAGTGGAAGCAGACGGACCTGCGGTCCTTTAGCGGGTTAGTGGAGGCAGACGGACCTGCGGTCCTTTAGCGGGTTAGTGGAAGCAGACGGGCCCTGCGGTCCCCCTCCCTGACTCGGCCGGGTCAGGGCTGCTCAGTTATTCACACGCCGATACTGTGATGAATGGGGAATTATTCTGGTCGTCGGGGGCTCCTCATTTAGATTCCGGGGCCTCGTCTGTGGGCCAGCCAGGCAGTGTGAACCCCCCCCCAAACCCCCGCCCGATCCCCTCGCCCTCAAACAGCCCTGCTGGCTGGGCGCCCGGCGGAACGAGGGGAGAGGAGAGGTGCGTCATTCGCTCCGGGAAACAAACAAACACAACAATCCCAGGGTGCCTCAGCGGAGAGAGATCCCCTGTTCCCGCTCTCCGCCGGAGCGTGTCCGCGCCTTCCCCCCCGCGCTCCGCTCGCAGCCCGCGTTCGGTCCCGTCTGGAGCCTCCTTCGACCGCGCTGACCTCAGAGAGACCGCCCCGCTGTAGCCCTGCGGCTGGTCCGCCCTGCCGTGCATGCTAACGAGTGCGCTAACGCATCCGCTGGGCTGAGAGAGGGGGCTGTGTGCCAGCTGGGCCCTGCCGGTCCTCTGCCCACATGCAGGCCCCAGTGCAGTGTACTGAAAATAGGCATGGTCAAGAGGTTCAGTTGTTGTTCAGACCAAACATCAGAATGGGGAAGAAATTGTCTTAGTGACTTTGATGATTGTTGGTGCCAGACAAGGTTGTTTGAGTATCTCAGAAACTGCTGATCTTCTGGGATTTTCACCGAAGTTTACAGAAGTCTCTAGAGTTTACAGAGAATGTGAAAAGTAAAAAAAAAAACATCCAGTGAGTGGGAGTAATAAATCTAATAAATGTCTAATAAAGTGGTTGAGTGTTTATGAACTACATACTGGAGCAGTTCACAATGTATTGCCAAATATGATTTTTATTCTCCCCGCTTTCCGATATTTCAATGCGTTGTTTAAAAATACACTGCTATTAAATATATGTATCCCTATATCCGTATTGTTTTTCAGAGTGAATGTATTTACAGTATCTTGCGCCGTATTGGTTTTGCGTACATGATTATCGACTGGGCCGGCGCTGATGGAGCCGGTATCGATCGGTCGCCGACCTGGCCCCCCGCGTCTAAAAGCGGCCGTTCGCGGCCCGTCCTCCGCCGATCGATGCCGGGCTGAGCGACCGCGACCGCCTGTCGGGCTGAGTGCTGAGCGCGCGGTCGAGGGGCGGGGGGGCGGCGGGGCGCCGGGGCGCTGCGGTCGCCGTCCGTCCCGCTGCGAGCTCTCAGCGGGGGTTCAGCGCCGATTAAACTCCGGCGGCAGGCAGGAGGGGAACCGCTTCCCGTTTCCGTGCCCGAGTGTGGGTGTTGACATGTCTTATATATAGAGATACATAGATACTTATATCTCTGGTAAGAGAGGACCGGCAAGAAAGCCGTTTGCTCATCCCTGGTCTACTGATCGGGAGATCTGGAGTAGGTTTTCGTTTCAACTCTAATTTGGCGCACCCGATTCCACTAATTAGCAGCTCAACTGGATCTCTATCTGTTAAATTAGGTGTGCTGTGTTTGCGTTTGGGTGAAAACCTGCAGGATGGTAGATCTCCAGGAGCAGGGTTGGGCAGCCCAGGACTTTGTGAAAGTATAAGTATATAAAGTTACTTATACAGTAGGTCAACAATATGTTTTTAAGAAAATGAAAGATGGGAAATGTTCTGTCTGTCTGCGTGTATTATTAATCTGGAGACCTCCTGCTTGGCGTGTCTGTCGGGAGTTGGCAGTTTGGCACTTTCTGAACTGTGATCCCTTCTCTGCTTCTCCCTGCTCTCTCCCCTAATGAACCAGTAGAAATGAACAAAGGAGGGCGGACTAGTGCCCACTTTCCTTTTTAGAGAAAAAGGAAGAAACGTCCTTGGTGAATAAAGGCTGAAAGCTGATACCCAACTCACCTGTTCACCGGGGGATGTGATGTTGTTTTTGTGTGTTCTAAGGGCTGTTGTTTTTGGTGCTTTTTTAAGTGCAGTGCTGAGAGGTTCTTTGTTTTCTGTGTTATGCTGTGAGTGCAGTATAGGTCAATTCCAGCATTGCATTTCTACCATTTCTTCACCATGTATGCTATTGTATGAGTTTCACAGATCCATGTGAATATATGTGTGTACTATGGTATGTGCGAGCGCAATATTATTACATAGCGTGTTTCAGTGTGTGTGGATGTCACATGATGTTGTTTCAGTGAGTGTGGATGTGACAGGGTGTGTTTCAGTGTGTGTGGATGTGACAGGGTGTGTGGATGTGGCAGGGTGTGTTTCAGTGTGTGGATGTGACAGGGTGTGTTTCAGTGTGTGTGGATGTGACAGGGTGTGTTGCAGTGTGTGCGGATGTGACAGGGTGTGTTTCAGTGTGTGTGGATGTGACAGGGTGTGTTGCAGTGTGTGTGGATGTGACAGGGTGTGTTGCAGTGTGTGTGGATATGACAGGGTGTTGTTACAGTGTGTGTGGATGTGACAGGGTGTTGTTGCAGTGTGTGTGGATGTGACAGGGTGTGTTACAGTGTGTGTGGATGTGACAGGGTGTGTTGCGTGTGTGTGGATGTGACAGGGTGTGTTGCGGTGTGTGTGGATGTGACAGGGTGTGTTGCGGTGTGTGTGGATGTGACAGGGTGTGTTGCGGTGTGTGTGGATGTGACAGGGTGTGTTTCAGTGTGTGTGGATATGACAGGGTGTTGTTGCAGTGTGTGTGGATGTGACAGGGTGTGTTGCAGTGTGTGTGGATGTGACAGGGTGTGTTGCAGTGTGTGTGGATGTGACAGGGTGTTGTTACAGTGTGTGTGGATGTGACAGGGTGTGTTTCAGTGTGTGTGGATGTGACAGGGTGTTGTTGCAGTGTGTGTGGATGTGACAGGGTGTGTTTCAGTGTGTGTGGATGTGACAGGGTGTGTTTCAGTGTGTGTGGATGTGACAGGGTGTGTTTCAGTGTGTGTGGATGTGACAGGGTGTTGTTGCAGTGTGTGTGGATGTGACAGGGTGTTGTTGCGGTGTGTGTGGATGTGACAGGGTGTTGTTGCGGTGTGTGTGGATGTGACAGGGTGTTGTTGCAGTGTGTGTGGATGTGACAGGGTGTGTTGCAGTGTGTGTGGATGTGACAGGGTGTGTTGCGGTGTGTGTGGATGTGACAGGGTGTGTTGCAGTGTGTGTGGATGTGACAGGGTGTTGTTGCGGTGTGTGTGGATGTGACAGGGTGCGTTGCTGTGTGTGTGGATGTGACAGGGTGTGTTGCGGTGTGTGTGGATATGACAGGGTGTTGTTACAGTGTGTGTGGATGTGACAGGGTGTGTTGCGGTGTGTGTGGATGTGACAGGGTGTGTTGCAGTGTGTGTGGATGTGACAGGGTGTTGTTGCAGTGTGTGTGGATGTGACAGGGTGTGTTGCGGTGTGTGTGGATGTGACAGGGTGTGTTGCAGTGTGTGTGGATGTGACAGGGTGTTGTTGCAGTGTGTGTGGATGTGACAGGGTGTTGTTGCAGTGTGTGTGGATGTGACAGGGTGTGTTTCAGTGTGTGTGGATGTGACAGGGTGTGTTTCAGTGTGTGTGGATGTGACAGGGTGTGTTGCAGTGTGTGTGGATGTGACAGGGTGTGTTTCAGTGTGTGTGGATGTGACAGGGTATGTTGCAGTGTGTGTGGATGTGACAGGGTATGTTGCAGTGTGTGTGGATGTGACAGGGTATGTTGCAGTGTGTGTGGATGTGACAGGGTGTATGATGGTGCTGCAGCACGACATGTACCGTATGTCACTCGCTGATGAGTCTGCAAAAGTGACAGTTTTGTTCTCTCCTCTCTCTCTCCCCCTTCTCTCCCTCCCCTCTCTCCCTCTCACTCTCCCTCTTTCCCCCCTTCTCTCTCCCTTTCCCTCCTCTCCTTCTCTCTCCCTTTCCCCCCTCTGTCTCTCTCCCTCTCCCTTTCCCCCCTCTCTCTCTCCCTGTCCCTCTCTCCCTCTCCCTCTCTCTCTCTCCCTCTCCCTCTCCCTCTCTCTCCCCAGGGATCGAGCTGTGCCTGCCAGGCTGGCGGTTCTCCATGACGATGGTGGCCAGCTTCGTGGTGCTGGGCGGGCAGCTCCTCATGCCGGGCCTGGCCTCCCTGTGCGGGGACTGGCAGGTGCTGCAGGTCGGCATCATCTGCCCCTTCATCCTCATGCTGTCCTACGTCTGGTGAGCGCCGTCCCACAATGCCCTGGGGCACGGGGAGCACGCCCACCGTGTCAGAGCAGGCCTGCATCAAGCAGGCGATCTGTCGAGCAACCAGTCAATCAGTCTGTCCGTCGATCAATCAGTTGATCAGTCAATCAGTCAACCAATCATTCAACCTATTTTATGTTGCGCTTCTCAGTAATATATATTGCATGTATGACACATGTATTGATATAAATGTAGCCATATTGTAAACAAGTGCTGCAGAAATAGATTTGCAGGAGAGATAAATAGATAAGAAAATAAATCTGCTAAAATGTTTGAATGTTTAACCGAGACCAGACCAACTGTGCTTGACCTATGAGAGGGAAATGTCTAAGTGGAACACCTCACAGTTAAACAGTGTGGTCTATATTCTACCCTCAATTCCATTATGTTAATTTTAGCACTGTGCCCTCAAACTCCCTCTCGCAGTAAATACAGCACTTAACCTCATGTTGTTAGCTTGTGTAGCATCCCGCACTGCCCTCTGCATTGCTACTGATAATTGGCTCTTACTGTGTGTGCTATTGTGATTTGCTCTGTACGAGAGTGTCTGCTTAAGGGCTGAATACGTATGTAAATGTATGTATATGTGTGTATTCAAGTATGAAGTCATTTGCATTTGAGGGGGTAAAATTATCTCCGTCTGGTGAGAAGTGCAGGGCTGGGAAAAATGCCCCTCTAAGCCCCTTGATGGTAGCCACTGATAAGACAGCCTTCAGGAGAAATCCGGTTTATCTTCTGTGCTGAAACAGACACACAGCCTGGGCCACAGAGGCCCCTCTGTCTGTTACTGTGGACTGGTCCTGGGGCCCACTACTGTGGCCTGCTCCTGGGGCCTGTTCCTAGGGCCCACTACTGTGGCCTGGTCCAAGGGCCTGGTACTGGGTCTTGTTACTGTGGCCTGTTCCTACGGCCTGTTACTGTGGACTGGTCCAAGGGCCTGGTACTGGGTCTTGTTACTGTGGCCTGTTCCTACGGCCCGTTACTGTGGACTGGTCCAAGGGCCTGGTACTGGGTCGTGTTACTGTGGCCTGTTCCTGCGGCCTGGTCCCTTGTGGCCTGTTCCAGGGGCCTGTCCGAATCCGGCAGATCCTCGCCCGACGTGTCCAACAACAACAACGGCGCCGCTGTTTACCGCGCATGCATAACGGACGGGCCGCAGCGGGCGATGTGTAAAATGCCATGGCGGTGTCTGCAGGGTTTTCCCAGAGTCCCTGCGATGGCTCCTGTCCACCCAGCACTACTGCCGATCCAAAGCGCTCATGCACCACATCGCCAAGAAGAACGGCGTGGACGCGGAGCTGGACCCCAGCGGGATCCTGTCAGGTAAGAGGCGAGAGGGTCCAGTGCAGCATCATCAAATCCGCTCCTCCAATCCAAATCCAGTGCTGCTTTTCACATCTCTCAGGTTGATGAGCAATTAGTGCTCCTGATTGGCCAGACTGTCTTCACACCTGACTCCCAGGTAAAGGGAGGGCGGGAAACCAGCGGACCTTGAGCACTGTGATTTCATGATCCCTGGTCTAATGGCTGAACGTGCATCTCGCAGTTTATTTTGATGCTTAGATGCACTTAAACAGGGGCGTCTCTGTGCGGGAATAGGGTTTCACGCTGCTCCTCTGCTCTTAGATATCGAGTTGACTGGCCGTTTAGAGTGGGTATTGTGTCCATTATTTTCGAGGTGTATTTGGTGGACCCTTCTCAACACAACAGGAAATTAAACATTCAAAGCAGAGAAAAGGAAGTCTGAACCCTTGTGTGTGTCTGACCAGGTACATTCCCTCAGATTAATTTTATGTGAGCCCTGGGATTGAATATTTTTTTACTCTTTGCGGAGAGCTGAGTAGGGCTGAAGCACTCTATATTTAGCGTGAAGTGCTCATGGAGAGATCGTGTGTTCGTAATGAGAGGGCCGGGGCTTGGAGACCCATCTTCTTTCGCCCCTCCAGTGTCCTCTCGGTGTTCGAATCCGGCAGGAAGTTCCGTCCCTTGACTTCCTGCGACCCCAATTACACGGGAAGAAATGCACACACTCACGAGTCGTGTTCAGTGCAGCCGCCCCCCTGCCCCCTGAAGTTAATGAAGGATTGTGCAGAGAAACGGACCGGCCGGCTCAGTTTCCTCAGAACAGATGGAGAGGGAGGAAGTAGTCAGACGGTGGCTCTGCAGCGACCCGTCAGAACGTTCCCCACAGAGACACGTACTGAGCACGCTCCAGCAGCTCCGCGGCTCAGCCAATAGAATGGCGGAATGGGAGGAGCAATAGAACGCATTGAATACATAGATCGTTGTCAAGATTGTGGAATTAGGCTTTTTTTTTCTTTGCAATCCGTAATCATAGTAATAATCAGTACCCTGGCAGACCTTATAGCTTCACTATAAACACAGCACCAGGAAAATATAATGACATATAATTGCATAGGCTGGGATGGATAGGCAAAAAATCCATTGTGTAGGGGAAATTGCATTATAATAGCAGTGTGTTGTATTTATATATTCTTAAAGTGCTTAGCAGTGCAGCACTACAATAAATAAATAAATGACAAACGGGGAATACATTTAAAAGAATAGTAAAGCCGTAAACGGCAAAATGACCAATGTGACTAATAAGAATGTATATTCTTTTCCATACAAATCGGCCTGGGCTTTTGTGTGGGCTTTCCGTTGAATTGATATATCCGTGCACTTACCTCTGATGAGCCGTACCGGGCTATTAGCGCGGTGAGTGCTCAACCCACATTACCACTGCTCTTACCTGCCCATTCTCTCCTGCCCGCCCTGTCCTCGAGCTCTGCTGATGAATGTGAGCGTGTGAGTGTGTGTGTGTGTGTATGTGTGAGCATGTGAGTGTGTGTGTGTCTCCATAGGGGCCGTTAGCTCCGCTCTGAATGTGAGGGTGTGAGTGTGTGTGTGTCTCCATAGGGGCCTTAGCTCTGCTCTGAATGTGAGGATGTGAGTGTGTGTGTGTCTCCATAGGGGCTGTTAGCACCTCTTAAGCGGTCAGCGGCGGGGTTGGAGTGTCACATTAAGAGGAGCGTGAGGTCAGCGGCGGGGTTGGAGTGTCACATTAAGAGGAGCGTGAGGTCAGCGGCGGGGTTGGAGTGTCACATTAAGAGGAGCGTGAGGTCAGCGGCGGGGTTGGGGTGTCACATTAAGAGGAGCGTGAGGTCAGCGGCGGGGTTGGGGTGTCACATTAAGAGGAGGCGCTCGAGGTCAGCGGCGGGGTTGGAGTGTCACATTAAGGGGAGGAGCGTGAGGTCAGGGACTCTCGGGCGTAACGCGTGGTGGACTCGCCGCGTCCGCTTTTAGATCCGGCGACACGCTCTGGGGTCCGCCATCAGCGCTGATTGTGCCAGTCCATCTCTGGGCTTTCATTCCTCCCCCTCGCTCTCTCCCTCTCTCTCTCTCTATCTCTGTCGCTCTCTTTCTGTGAGTGTCAGGGACTCTCTCTTTCTCTCTATCTCTCTCTGTCGCTCTCTTTGTGAGTGTCAGGGACTCTCTTTCTCTTTCTCTGTGAGTGTCAGGGACTCTCTTTCTCTTTCTCTTTCTCTCTCTGTGAGTGTCAGGGACTCTCTTTCTCTTTCTCTTTCTCTCTCTGTGAATGTCAGGGACTCTCTTTCTCTTTCTCTTTCTCTCTCTGTGAGTGTCAGGGACTCTCTTTCTCTTTCTCTTTCTCTGTGAGTGTCAGGGACTCTCTTTCTCTTTCTCTCTCTGTGAGTGTCAGGGACTCTCTTTCTCTTTCTCTTTCTCTCTGTGAGTGTCAGGGACTCTCTTTCTCTTTCTCTTTCTCTCTCTGTGAGTGTCAGGGACTCTCTTTCTCTCTCGATGTCTCTCTCTTTGTCTCTCACTCAAGAATCGGATCGAGAATGCTTTATTGGCATGAAATACAGGCGTAATTAAATCTAAGTACTGGACAGTAAATAATAGCGAGAATGAAAAACACAATAAGCAATAACAATGTTAATACTGAGTTAAAAACAAAAACTGTCTGTTACCTTCCATTCTCTCCTGTCCACCCAGTTTATTGTACCTCAGGTTATGCAGGCTGCAATATATTTTGCTGTAATTGGGGCTGTTGGTCGTTCTCCTAAAAGGACTGCATTTTTTTCTTTTTTTAAATCATTTTTATATAAAATTTAGGAGGAAGCGCATCTCTGTCTCCTCCTCTCCTGTCCTACAGTGACCATATATTTGTGACCACATACACTCTTACCCTGTCCCTTTTCAATCTCTGTGTCTTTGTATCTCTCTCTCACACACACGCACACACACATGCACACACACGCACACGCACACACACACATGCACACACACACGCACACACACACACACAATCTTCTCACTTATTAATTGGCGTTCATTTGCGCTGGTGTTGTCAAAACGTCTTCTTAAACACCATAAAACCGACCGAAAAGTTTATACATTCATATTAAACAAACAAAGGAAAGTAGGTCAGCCGGGCCTGTTTTTTCCCCCCCCTCTCTCCCTCGCTCCCTCCATCCCTTTGTTCCGTGCGCGGTGTGCTACCCGTTCTTCATTGTGAATTCCGCCCCCGTTCCCGGCCGAGCACGGTCACCGGGAGATCCATGTAAAATGCATGAGGTACAGAACTCCGTTATGAAATGTAGCCCCCGCCCGGGGGGGCCTCACGCTGAAGTACGCCCCTGACATCCGCGGTCGTGATGGACGGAGGGCTGGAGGGATGGGGGGAGAGGGAGAGGAGGAGGAGGAGGAAAGAGACGTGAGAAAAAGGGGTTCTGTAGCTGGCTGGAGGGATCGCCTCTGTATGCTGGCCTCCCTGTGTGTGCTGTATGCTGCTGGGTTCTGTATGAGTCTGCATATTACAGAGAGGTTTATAACAGTTTTCTGGTCAAGTACGTTATTGTTTTGGACTCAAATACTGTGCTACGCTGTATTGAGTTTACTGGTGTGTTTGAAACTAGGAAATACTCTCAAAAATTACAAACCCTGCCTTCTGGTCCTCTTGGTTGGTTCAATTGCACCAGGCAAGATCAGTCGAACACAGAAAAGTGTTTGAATGCAAAAGAATTATGAATTTGACCTGGTTCTGGTTCTGTGGTAGTTTGAGCTCTATGTGAGAGTGTATATTGTGGGGAGTTTTATAACAGTGTTCTGTGGTCCGTATGACTGCCACAGATCAGAGGCGGTCTGTAAACCACTCAGTTCAGTTCAGGCTGTGCGTAGGTGATGGATCCGCGGTTGTCGGAGAGATGGGGTTTCCATGGAAACGCCTCTGATCCCAAACTTTCACCTCGGCAGCAGTGGAGATCAGTGGGCTGTAGGCAGCCTCCCGGAACAGCCAGATAATTCACCCGCACCGCTTTCCTGGCCAACCGCTGGCCGCTGCGGCCAGGAGAACCTTTCTGTGACAGGTAGCAGCAGCCTGCGGCGGCAGCCTGGGGCGGCCTGTATCGTAGCGTAGTGGTTAAGGTAAAGGACTGGGACACGCAAGGTCGGTGGTTCTATTCCCGGTGTAGCCACAATAAGATCCGCACAGCCGTTGGGCCCTTGAGCAAGGCCCTTAACCCTGCATTGCTCCAGAGGAGGCTTAGTCTAATCAACTGTATGTCGCTCTGGATAAGAGCGTCTGCCAAAATTCCTTTAATGTAATGTAATGTCATGTAATGTAATGGGTGCTGA
>NC_083763.1:70542969-70612969 GCF_963514075.1 Conger conger
GAGACGGGCAAAGTCACACAGCGTTTCCGTAGTGCGTTTCTGTAGTGTCAGTGGAGAGAGGCTGAGTGACCTGTCAGCTCGCATGTAGGCTTAAAGACAGAAAGTCTCCTCTGAGCACGTAGGCCTGACATTGCTGACCTCACTGAAGCTTTGAGCTTTCACCCGCTCCTCCCCCACTATGTGCGCTCAGCAAACAAATATGCGAACTGTCTCATTCCGCACCAGCGTGCGCCCACCCACCCAGTGTGTATCCCTAACGCGGAGTAATGGCAGGATTCCTGTCACCCCCATCCCGCCGTGCCCCTGGGCTACACGTCTACATTTGCAGGCTTAATAACAGGCCTGGTGCGGGGCGGGTGCGGTCGCTAGTCCTGAGTTAGCGCTGTGGCTGTGTGCTCATTGTCACTGCACTCTCCTGGAGCCCCTTCCACTGGGCCCCGTAGCACAGCGCCGCACAGCCAGGGCCAAGCAGCTGTCTCTTTACCGACGGTACACTCATCACGGCATGAAAGGACGCTCCCTCGGCCGCATAATACTCTTTGTGCGTTTGTGAACTCGGGGCAGCCGGTTCACCGACTCCCCTGTCTGTGAAAGAGTTATTCACAACATCGGCGTGCGTGCGTCCGTACACAATACTCAGTATACACAGTGCCCAGTGTAGATGTCAGCTTATTTAAATGTGTGTAAGATACAGATGTACACATTTTGGCCACCTCATCTCACCGGGGTTTGTAACAGTCATTATTAATCATATTGAATCCGTAAATAGAAAACCAGGTACTCAAAATAATCTTGTCTGTTATCTCAATCAGTGCAGCAGTCTGTGTAATAAAATGTAAAAATCCCCACTGACCAATCAAGAGGACCAGAAAAAGCTAAAAGGAGCAGAGTTATTTTGCATATGGTTGGTGTTTTGATATGCATTCATTATAAGCTGATAGTAGTACTACTGGCCTCCAGCTATTTAATTGGAAAGTCATGTGACATGATCATTGACTGTTGCATGAAACTAGTTGCAAAAAAGTACAGCGCGTTTCAACTACGCAACCTGTCCATTTCAGTGAATTTTATGGGTTGTTACACAAAACTTAAATGTGTTCCTGTGTGTGTGTGTGTGTTTGTGTGTGTGTGTGTGTGTTCCTGCATGTGTGTGTGTGTGTGATCCTGTGTGTGTGTGTGTGTGTGTGTGTTCCTGCGTTGCAGTGCTGAGGGACACTCTGAATAAGAAGTTCTCTGTGGCGTTCTCCATCATCGGCATGTTCTCCTCCCACGCAGTCAGCAACCTCAGCATCTTCTTCTGCGCCGAGATCACCCCCACCGTCATCAGGTGAGCCTGCGCGTGTGTGTGTGTGTGTGTGTGTGTGTGTGTGTGTGTGCGTGAGTGAGTGTGTGTGTGTGTGAGTGTGTGTGTGTGTGTGTGTGTGTGTGAGTGAGTGTGTGTGTGTGTGTGTGTGTGTGTGTGTGTGTATGTGTGTGTGTGTGTGTGTGTGAGTGTGTGTGTGTGTGCCACCGTCATCAGGTGAGCCTGTGTGTGTGTGTGTGTGAGTGAGAGTGTGTGTTTGTGTGTGTTTCTATATGGTGTTGGTGTGTGTCTGTGTGTTTCATATAGGGTGAGAGAGGGAGGGAGAGAGAGAGAAAGAGAGAGGGAGGGAGAGAAGGAGAGAGAGAGGGAGAGAGAGGGAGAGAGAGACAGGGGGAGAGAGAGAGACAGGGGGAGAGAGAGAGACAGGGGTATTTGGGGACAGAGAGGGGCCAGGAATAGGAGAAGGGGAGAAGAGGAAGAGAGGTGGAACCAGTCCCAGAAATGGCTAAGTAGTGACGGACAGACAAGGCCTACGTTTCACCTGTCCAGTGGAGGCCTGCGCTTGAGCCCCGAGCCGTCAGCATGTGTTCCTTCTGCCAGTCTGCGGACGGGCAGCAGTGTGTTTGAGGGATTAGTCATCACATCACTCCTGTTACTCATAACTCATACTTCTATTGTGTTTTATAATCACAGGTTTGCCACAGCAGATGTTTTTGTATCATAGCTTAAAAGCTAATCACAGCTTCATCCTACAAGCAGTGTTTTTTTTCTTCTGGTGCATATCCTAATAATATATTCACTGCATTTCATCTTTATATTTTAATACAAGGTTATCGTATTATGGTACCCACCGCGAATCATTACGCAACCATTGTAGTGAGAACCAGCCAAAACTTTTCAAAGACAACATAATTATTATAATCTTATAATATAATATGTTAGATTTTATCTTCAGACAGTCTTAATCAATGGAAGAACCCGGTTAATTCATCCCCGTATGCGAATATTAAAATGGAATATTCAGAGCCTTGAGTCAGTGTTCTAGAACTCAGGTGCTTTCAGTCACCAGCAGTGACTGTTACATCAGCATTCAGTTGAGAGCACTCTAATCACATATTTGTGATCTTACACCTTAAGGGGTTAAGGAATACCCTTCTGCCACGTGGTTTTGTATGTGTGCATGTGTCTGTCCGTCCGTCTGTCTGTCCTGTCTGTAGCAGTGATCAGTGCACCAGGCCTTTTCCCCCCCCCTATTGCATCAGCTCGGCTCCAGAACGAGGGGACAGTGCTCCTCTTTCATGTCTGGTGTTTGCCCGTTCGGCTGCCGCCCGCACAAGTTTATATGACAGCAGAGTCAAATGATAAAGGCACTGGGCGAGAAAACGGGAGCCCAAATTGTGTGTGTCTGTGCGTTTGTTTGTGTGTCAACCGATTATACGCTGTGACTAATTCTGATTTGAACAGTGCTCCTACATTGTGTAGCAGGCGCTTCTATGCAGCGTAGCAAAAAAAGGGGAAAAAAACAAAACTGCCTCCAGTTTCGGCTGGAATATGTGCCAACAGTGCCACCCGATGGTGGCTTGTTTGTACTGCAGAATCGCTGATCTCAGGATAAAAATTCCCATAGCCTTTTATTTATAACCTAACGGGGTGTTTGCACGCACACGTGCTACGTCACGAGTCAGGTGAGTGATATGTGGTGTCGGTAGGGGAAGGAAGGGCTCTGTTTGTGAACCGTTCAGCGTTTTTAACACGTCAACACGGCTTTTTCTGCTTTCGGAATTAGCTGCGTGTGCATGTTGGGTCAGCACATCTTCTGACTCCAGACGTATAGCAAGGCCAAGAGGATTGTGGGAGAAATGAGGAGGTGCTCCTGTGGGGGAAAGGGCTCTACTGCAGGCTGTGGGTGCCACACAGGAGCATGCAGCAGTTTGATGACATGTCAAGCAGACCGTGTGTGACTTTTGCTCTGTGTGCAGATTTGTCTGTGCCATTGAAGGACAGTGCTGTTCAGGTCATGGGGTAGAGAAACAGTCTGTTCTGTGTGTGTGTATGTAAGTATATGCGTGTATGTGTGTATGTGCATGCATGTGTGTATGTGTGTGTATCGGTCTGAGTGTGTAAGTGCATGCATGCGTGACTGCTTGTGTGTGTACGCATGTGTGTGTATATGTGTGTATGTCTCTGTGTGTATGTATGCATATATGTATGTATATGTGTATGTGTGTGCATGTGTACGTGCGTATTTGTGTATGTGTGTATGCGTGTGTATGTGTGTATGCGTGTGTATGTGTGTGTACGTGTGTATGCGTGTGTATGTGTGTGTATGTGTCTGACCCTGCGCTCTGTGTGTGTGTAGGGGCGGGGGGCTGGGCCTGGTGCTGGCCAGCGCTGGTTTCGGGATGCTGACCGCGCCCATCATGGAGCTGCACAACCAGAAGGGCTACTTCCTGCACCACGTCATCTTCGCCTGCTGCACGCTGATCTGCATCATCTGCATCCTGCTGCTGCCGGAGACGCGCTACCACCCGCTGCCGGAGAGCCTGGCGGACGGCGAGACCTTCACCCGCCAGCCGCTGCTGCCGCCCAAGAAGCCCGGCGAGCAGCACCTCCTGCTCACCAAGTCGGAGACGGGCCGCGACTACTCCCGCGTGCAGGACACGCCCGTGCACCAGGCGGCGGCCGCCGCCGTGGCCTCCGCCCAGGCCCAGGCCCAGGCCCAGGAGAACAGCACCGCCAACGGAGTCACGGGGTCCTGATCGCCAGCCCCCATCGCCCCTCCCCCGGCCCGGAGGAGAGCGGGGGGGGGGGGGGGTCCCCGTGACCCTCCTCGCGTGGCCGAGGAGAGGTCGGGTTGTGTGACTCCCGGCAGGTCAGGGGGGTCAGAGGTCAAAGCCTAAGGAGGAGGATGAGGCGGTTGGGGGGTCGTTTAGGGACATGCACTGGAACCAGCCCTGCCACAACGGGGGCAGGCACGCGGGGATAATCAGGCGCCCGAGGCCCACCGGCGATGGCGGCCGTTTTGACAACGCCACACGCCTGTGGAATGTCACCGCTTCCCGCACGCGCTCAGTGCGAAGCGCCGCCCGGGTCTGGGAGGGGCTTGTGCTCACTGCTCAGCTGGGTGGGGAGGGGGGATTCTGGGAAAGCCCTGGAGGATTATCTAGTTTGCCTGTTTTTATTTCAATCCACGCGGACGTTTTTTTCTGAGCGCGAAGTCGAGGGGAAGGAAGCAATATGTCCAAAAAAACACTTGCACAGGCGTTTGCCTGGCTGGTTTGGCGTCGGCCAAACTCAATTGTAAATAAAAGAAAAATTGCCCTATGATGGCAGCATTTTTTTTTTTTTGTATAAGTGAAATGTGATGAAACTGTAACATCCCACACGTCCGGAGAAACCGAGGATGGATCGCTTCGGAGCGCTGCTCCTCCAGAGATCCTGCAGGACGTATTCTCCGCAGGACACAGGAACCCGTGCGCACACTGAACGCTGTTGTGGCTCATTTACAGTAGTAGTTGGTTAAAAAAAAAAAAATTGCACAAATCTTCTTTTGTCTGAAGTATTGAAAGTACGAAGGTGCGAGGAGATGAGAAAATTCTCTTGCCCACATCTTTTTTCGGCCATTAAGTGAAATGCATTTTCACTCTAATACTTTTGTTTGGCATCTTTTTTTTTTTTAAGCTCAGAGCTTTGTGTTTATAGATACTAACGGTCTTGTCATATTGCAGAATTTAAATTTGGGGAGATTCAATCTGCAATAAAGTCTTTAGCCAGAGGTTATACAGCACCTTAAAATGAATTACACTCACCAGCTATACAAGCTGAAGACAGCATTATATAATTTATATATTTATAATTATATTTGACACACAACTTTTGTTGTAGTAAGTTGTCATTTTTGGCTGTAAATCAACTATTTCTCTGGCTAATAGCTTTGTGTTGGACTCGGTCACCCTTTACGCTCAGAATGTAGGGAAAGCCCAGACAGCCAGCTTCACATTCCCCTCAATCAAACGCTTGAGTGGCTCTAATCGTACTGGCTGTTTATTGCACCATGAGCTTTTAGGTCATTTTGTTTTGGAGCATGCCCTTAAATTGTTCTAAAGGACTGAACTGTGTTGTGACAAGACTTTTATGTTTGCTTTTTTAGAAATAACATTCCTTGAGTTTTGCACTAAATTCAGTGACACAATCCTATGTGTTTTGCCAGCTTGCTAACTCTCGTATTGGTGTTGGTCATTTCTAGACGTCCTGTGCTGTGTTGCTTGATTGCTGTCAGCTTAATAGCAAGAACAAAAGATAGACAAATGTTGCACCATTTTAGCATTTGAGTGACAGGACCCTAACGCATAAGGAATCTGTTGCTATGAAATTGTTGAAACTGAGGCGGCACCCTATCAGTAATTTTGGATTGTTAAAGAAGGACTCTGTTCACGGTGACTCTATAATCTCTTGCGTGGGATATGCAAAGCTACATGCGGTAAGAACGGCCATCACTGACTGATGAGGTCATGCATCCCCAGTTCTACACGCTTGTCAGTACTGTAGCATAATGTTACTGGATCAGTACAGTTATTCATATTTAAACTACTGTTTACAGAAATGTTAAAAAAAAACAAAAAAAAAAACAAGTACTGTACAAACTTGACATTTTTTCTCATTTAATTTACATTTTTGGCTTTGGTAGGTCCAAGCCGTATGTTGCTGAGTTGCATAGAGTGTGATAGCTGTAGCCTTATTTCATGGGTCAGTTAGTGTAACTAGGTCGGGGTAGTGTAGCCGTTGGTTTTAACTTACACTCGTGTGAATTGTGTGGAGCACTCCCTGACAGTAATCAGCCTATCTATCCAAAATGTGAACAACGATTGTCACGGGCGTTGGCCTGAAGCACAAACCTTTTCTTTTCATCGCTCCGAAAGCATTAACTGTTCTACACACATTAGACTAGTGCTTCTTTTTAGTTGTGTGGGTGAGGGTAGGTGTGAACGAATGTGGGAACACCACTGAATTTTTTGCGTTATTCTGTTGTTTAATTGGAAATGCCTCTCTCACTCTCTCGCGCTGTGAGAAGTGAAGCGTTAACTGGAATCGCAAAGTGCTCGTGTAACCAGAAGTCTGGAACTGTGTTTCCTCTTTGCGCCATGTATGCTATAGTTTCTTGAGCGTAAAGGAAGGTTATTGACTTTGCTATTACAGACAAGCTAAAATATGAAATGAAAATATGAGATATATTTTAATATATGCCAAAAAAATGTGTCAGATGAGAAATGTATTGATTAGTCCCCCTTTCAGTTAATGTAGCTCTGTTCGTTTTGAAGAATGCAAAATATATTGTTTACGATATATGCTACAAGATATGCAGAGAAATACATTTTAAAGTGGCAGTCCTTTTCAAATTTTGAATGACTCCTGTTGGTGTATATTAAAATGATATTCCTCATTTTTTAATGCTTTGAATGTGTGAGTGAAATTTGGCAAGTGAGTGAAAGAATGTAAACCACTAATCTTTTTTTTTTATCACTACAGATGATGCACTTGTACATAAGCCATACATGTTGTTGTAATAATAAACCCTTTTATTTATTTATCACATATCAATAAAAGAACATCCCCGAAGCCATTTGTCCCAATTAATGATACAACATCCACATTGTGGGCACAACCCTTTCAGCTGAATTTGTTTTTATTTTATTTTATTTTATTTTTTTCATTTCAGAGAGTGAAAACGAGTCGCTGCTGGCTAATTACAGGCAAACCATTTGATGGATTGGCATTTTTATTCAGTATGGTAAAGCGTCAAACAAAGGTGCAAGACTGAGGACGGTCTTTGGTACTGCACTGACTGCATCTGATGCAGTGTTGCCCATCTGCACTGCATTCCCTTGTGCTTAGTTAATATTTACAATGCAGCATTGTTCCACCTGACCTTGACACCACTCCTGATGAAATGTGCCTTTTGTTTTGAGAATGGTACAAAGGCGCCGTTTCTCTTGGGCACACATGCAGTGTGTGTGTGTGTGTGTGTGTGTGTGTGTGTGTGTGAACATTAATCACTCGGACAGTGCGCACAGGGAGTGCGCTGTGGCAGCCGTATCGTCAGCACAAAGCCCGCATTCACCGTTAAGCCGACTGCTAAAGATCATCAGTTCTGCTGTCAGTTGCCCAGGCCCGTCTGCACAGTGAAGCCCTGGGGTTTCAGTGGCCATTCTGAGCGCCGTTCGTTTCTTCTTGTGCAAAAGTGACCAAGACACACAGCTGTACAGCGGGGGGTGGGGTCAGAGGGACCTCACAGGCACCGTCAGCCAGTGGGATCACTGCACATTTCTGGGAAAATCTGTAACAGTGGCAGGAGGTGTATGCAGAAATCACCAGCAGCCATTTTGAATTTTTTAACAGGTTGCACTCAAGTGGTGTACCCCCACGTTTTGATAAAAATGTCAGACACCTTATACATTTTTTTAAAATGTTTTTCTTATGGAAGGTTTAAATCCTCCTATATTTTCAAGAACAGCAATGTCATCATCCTTTGGAGACTCGCAAACAACAGCAGGTAAACACTCAAGTGTCATTTTTCCTTTTCATATTTGAACAGGTGTTGCCACTTTTGGTGCTTCAGCCAATTCTGTCAGTTGGGAGTCAGATTTCATACTCACTTCCCGGGACTGAAAATCCATCTGACACTCTTGGCATTTGTCCCGAAACAGTATCGATACAAACATACGTTTATATTTAAAATGGCAAGATTGACTCATTTCTTATCACGATAAACCATATTTATGTATCCCCAGTCACTTCTCTGAACAGAAGGAATGAGCTGGCAGTTTGTGTGGTGTTTATGTAATGATAGTTTTGGCTTCTTTGGTTTAAAGATTAGGCATTACCCAGGGATTGTAAAAATATACACCTGGCAACTCAGCTACTAACTGACTGGCAGAATGTAATCACATTTCTTTCGTAGCATTATGAATGACTGTTTTGTAAAGCACTCTGCAAATAATTGCTCAGCCAGAACACAAGCTGCCTGTAAAATGTAATACAGTAAACTGGAGAACTGGCACAGGCCACCAGTGAGAACAGTATCCCCAAGTAATACACTCAGTCAACACCTGACAGTTATTCTACCAAATATGTACAGACAGACAAGACAGCATCTGTCCTGCTTGGAACTTCTGCCTTGCAACCATGACACTGCTACTGCAGGCACCTGACTGAATGGGGGGGGGGGGGGGGGTATATGATATTCCCCTCCAGCAGAGGAAAGAGTCATTCAAGAGACATTTCACATCAGCACTTTGTGTAAACCAGTGACAGGTAAGCGCACTGGTAGAGAGACTTAAAGGTAAAAACAATTCGGAATACTATTCTCATTTCGGTGGGGGGGAGGAGTATTTACATAAAATGTATAGTTGCTGTGAGGAGGACACACAGCTGGTGTCCCACAAGCTATAGGAAACATCACTGCCATTTTAAGAATGGATTGATTTCTTGTTGATCATTTTTTAAAACATCCACAGAAGCATTTATCAATCGGAGAGGAGTAATATCACTGTTTTGGAACAGGGCGAGATGTGACATTACCATTTACAATATGATGGAAAACTGCTATAGTACTAGATAAGACCCATCAGTATAGAATAAATACACCTGACATACGATTCTTTTTATTTATTTTATTATTAACAAACATTTTCATATAAAACAGTAACACAACAAAATTAAAATTTATCAGGGAAAACCTCCATTTCTTTCTTTATTCGGTTCTCCACCAGTAAGGTTAAGTTGGCCTCTGTGGTGGGAAGATTGTAGCTGACGAAAACCTGCTTTTTTGTCTTCTTGGCTGAGGTAGATAAAACAAGCGTTTAGAATCAATACAGTGACTGTGCATAAGTATATTACGATGCTGTACTGTGAGAAATAATAAAGACCCAGAGACAATGAGATTATCCGTCCAACGTGCATCATTGAAACCAAGAGACAACACGAACGGTATAACGTCACTCACCTAGCCTTTGTGATAATGAATTTGCAGTGGTGTCTGAAGCGTCTCCCAGAAGTAATGTGGATAGGGGCGTCGAGTCCTGCAAGGGGGACAAGAAGATCGTGGCACTGGCTGTCGTACTAGCTAGATGGCGTCATTTTCATGTTTCCCGGTTACAATGATCACATCGTTTTTGCAAGACACTCGGTTTTTATACTAACATACGAAATACCCAGTTCTTAATATAGTACAAAACACGCTGGTAACTGGTTTTCTGTACAGTATATTAACCTCACACTTTGGGAAACAGTCTTCCTGATATAGCAAGGATTACCTCAGTATCCCAGTTATCAAAATATAAATGGGACGTGATGGGTAACTAAAATGCACTGTAACATAGGCGCCTAGGTAGGATTCCGAAAACTGCTCACCGCCACCATTCTCAGTATCTAGCTAGATATTATAGACGACTAGAATATTATCACAGTTATTATACTGCCTAACAGGCTACATATAGCCTAACGGAACAGTCCACACGTATATAAAAAAAAAAACTGAAGGCAGAAAACGGATCGCTACTCACATATTTGCTACTCATTGCAACAGCCAAATTAGACAGATGGGGATTTGCACCGACCCAAAGGAAAAATCCCCCTTTCATTTTCATAACATGGAAATGCACAACCTGCTCCAGAATCTTCTCGGAAAAGTCGTGGACAGAAATAGCATCTTCTGTTGCCACTGGATTTGTACTACCACTCTCCGTGTTGTTCATGTTTGTTGTCTGTAAAATGACTACGCCGTTTAAGTCAAGCCCGATAAAGACAGGTCGTGCAGCTCAAATCATGTCGCGAAGACGGCGTGCGAGTCACTTCCTACTTTCTTTTTCGTTGAACGCTGAGTTTATCAGCAGACAAAAGCAATCAATAATAGTTTATCATAAACGACCAATATACATTTATCAAATATCATTTTAACTAAAATACAGAACCACACATTTCAATAAATAATAAAACTAGTCTATTAAAAAACGTTAAAAACATTTTAGCAAGATGCTGCTGGCTTATTTAACGTCAGTAAAATTTTTACAAGTCATTGCTACACTAAAGCACCCACTTTACAATACTGCCGCCTTGTGGTGGGAAGACTAAAGTACAGACAGATAACTTCACTACTTTTTCTCTGATATTGTACAGGAGGGATAGAGTGGGTTTCCAGTGAGTATCTAAACATGAATATTAACACTTTATTCATTATACTAGAAGCATAATATGTAAATAATACATTAAAAAATAATATATAATATATACTAATAGCTCCATGTTTATTTCGAATATTTATTTTTGATGACGTACCCCATATGCTAAGCACCTTATTGCTAGTGGAACATTGTTATCCTAAATATAAACTGCACGGCTACAGTGCACCTTGTATTGCATCCTGATCGGAACAATAGCATTAGCCTACTTCACGCATAGGTTTTTACAGATTTAGAGGTGAGATTAAATGGCCCGCATTATGTGTGAAAGTAACATTTCATCAAGCCTGCGCCTCCCACGTAGCCTATCAGCAGTGTTCTAGATGTACAGTGATTTGACTTCACCCAATCCGCTGCTGCACAGGGTCCCCACGGGTGCGCCGGTGAACACTGGGTTTTATAAATGCTGAAATCGGCGAGCCGGTCGCATCCTTCTTCTGGACCGCAGGCACACGAACCGTGAAGGGCGCGGCCATCAGCTCACCAGATCAGACTCTCACCATGCGGGAAATTGTACACATTCAAGCGGGACAATGTGGAAACCAGATCGGTGCCAAGGCAGGGTGTTTTTTGTTGTTGTTTATTTCCATTATTGTAAATAATCATGTGTCTCTTTTATGATGTCGCTCTGTGAGAAAACTTTTTCTATTCATTCAGACATTCAATTATTTAAGTTTAACATAGACCGAAAAATTAGGCCATACTCTTTTGCTTTCAGGTCTAATTCAGTTGAGAAACTTAGAAAGGATTATTGAAATATAGAGCTGAAATATTAGCTAATCTAATAGCCTAATTGCTTACATTTTGCATGGTGACATGGATTAATTGAATTAAGTTCTAGAAAGCCTGTTATATTGCTTATGCTAGCATTACTTTCAAAATAATATAGTCAATAAGAACTGTGTCTCAGAAGGGTGTGGCTATTGTCAGTGTCCCTTTGGTACAGATGTCTAAGGGGTGGGAGTGGCTGTTTCTCAGGCTAAATAGGCTATTGCCCTTGGCTAGTGAAAAAGCATTCTTGAATCAAATAGTATCCTATCTTTCAGTGTTTTGTGAACGATAGAGGTAATGTAAACTCTTGGCATATTATCACCTGCAAATGCTAGTTTCTTGGAATTTGCCTATTGGACTTAAACGGAGCGTTCCTGTCTGCGTTGTGTGTTGCAGTTCTGGGAAGTGATCAGCGACGAACATGGCATCGACCCTACCGGCAGTTACCATGGCGACAGCCCCTTACAGCTGGAACGAATTAATGTGTACTACAACGAGGCCAACGGTAAACCGGCGAACACTTATTAATACGTATGAAAATTAAGCCAACTTATCTCTGTAATCATTTTTAATTGAGTGAGAGGGGTAGGGGTCTCTTCACCAATGGCACAGAGTTCAGAAAATGAGTTTAGCCGAGTTGTGTGTGGGTTTATTTATTTTCCAAATAAATACATTCAATTTAATTCCCTGGTAACAGTGCAACACTATTGATTAATTGGACGAAAAGGGGAGGACATCTTCTGGATCATGGTGAGAGGAAATATGTCGACAAGTGTATTAGGCTACGCCCTCCAGTTTTTCTTATAATGTTGTGTGACAAGTGACCACACATAGTAAGCCAGCATTAACGTTTACATTTATGTGTCTATAAAATAAATTGCAATTTATCAAGATCGAATTGGATGTGTTACATTGGGAAAAAAGAAAAAAAAAACCTAATAAACAATGATAAAAGATTTAATGTAGATTAAAAGAAAATTGGCCAATTGGGAACTTTTTATTTCATTTGATTTATAAAACCACCAGCTCCCTCTCTGAGAATGTACACCCATGTCCCGAAATAGTTATGTAATATAACTCATTATCCACACTGTCTGGGCCTACTGTTTCACTCCATAGTACAATGTGAGGTATTGACAGTACTCTAGGCAAGCGAGAGATCTCTCTGAAATGCTCAGCTTTTTTCCCACTGGAACAAGCACTTTTCTCCCCTCTGTCTTGTGAGTGTTGGCCGGGGGAGAGAGTCGCTCCTTTGAAAGGAGCTACAGAAAGCTCTGCCCCGCTCCCTCACAAAGAGCCCCTCTGTTCTATTCCTCCCACAGGTAATAAGTACGTGCCTCGTGCCATTCTGGTGGACCTGGAGCCCGGCACCATGGATTCTGTGCGGTCCGGTCCTTTCGGACACATTTTCAGGCCCGACAATTTCGTCTTCGGTGAGAGCGCTGACCTCAACCATTCACGGGACCCCGCAAGTCAGACCACAGTGTCGATACAAACATCTCAAACATCTCAACCAGCCTGTACAGGGGCTGAATGTGAGAAAACTCAGGCCAGATACGATTGGCAGTATCAGAGTGGGGAGAGGGAGGGAGAGTGGGGAGAGGAGAGCGGGGGGGGATTGGGAGTACAGTAGGCATACTCTTATGTGATGGGAAAGAGATGCTGAGCTGTACACACACGTAAAAAAAAAAAAAATACAGACTATTTTTCTACAGTCTATGATTCACACACACACTGATGTAATGAGAGACAGGCGACTCCAGGGGGCAGCGGTGAGTCATTGTGCGGCAGAGTGAATGGGCACTGCAGTGCAGATGGACGGGGGGGGGATACAGTCCTCCAGCGCTCCAGTGTGAGGGAGCAAAGGCAAGTGTGGACACGGAGGATCGAGAGCCTCCGCCTCTCGCCAACAGTCCTCCCCGAGGCGCCTGTCATTCCTCACTTGTTTACAATTACGCCTGAGCAGGCAGTACTTTCTAGAGTGATTCTGAAACATGCTTACAGACAGCAGATATTATGTTAAGTTGTCAATAAATAAAACCTACCATAAACACTAAACCAAAACCAAAATCAAAAGTACCATAGTAGGTGGGCACACAGGCAGTCATACACACACACACAACCTTCATTATGCAGTTACTGTTGGACTGTCTGCTAAATAAAATGTAATGCAATGCCCTCACACACATGCACACACTCACAAGCACACACGCAAACACACACGACAAAGACAGCGACAGAAATAGAAAAACAGCATCCAACAGTCATTTTGATTCAGACCTTGCCGGATGAAAACGAGCCACAGATCTCCTGCTGTGCTCTAATTAGGCCAGGCTCGCAGACAGAGACAGTTTAATTAGAAGAAGATGACAGACTCACATGCACACCTCTCCAGCAGGCTGGGTGTATTAATAGTTAGATTTTCGCACAATGTCTGCATGTGTAGTGCAGTAACAAGGTAGCTCGTACAGGAACTGTCTGGTTCTTTAACATGCAGGTCAGAGTGGCGCAGGGAACAACTGGGCGAAGGGCCACTACACAGAGGGAGCGGAGCTGGTGGACTCGGTCATGGACGTGGTGAGGAAGGAGGCAGAGAGCTGTGACTGCCTGCAGGGCTTCCAGCTCACCCACTCCCTGGGCGGGGGCACGGGCTCCGGCATGGGCACCCTGCTGATCAGCAAGATCCGGGAGGAGTACCCCGACCGCATCATGAACACGTTCAGCGTCATGCCCTCCCCGAAGGTGTCGGACACGGTGGTGGAGCCCTACAACGCCACGCTGTCCGTGCACCAGCTGGTGGAGAACACGGACGAGAGCTACTGCATCGACAACGAGGCGCTCTACGACATCTGCTTCCGCACGCTCAAGCTGACCACGCCCACCTACGGCGACCTCAACCACCTGGTGTCGTCCACCATGAGCGGGGTCACCACCTGCCTGCGCTTCCCCGGGCAGCTCAACGCCGACCTGCGCAAGCTGGCCGTCAACATGGTGCCCTTCCCCCGCCTGCACTTCTTCATGCCCGGCTTCGCCCCGCTCACCAGCAGGGGGAGCCAGCAGTACCGCGCCCTCTCCGTGCCCGAGCTCACCCAGCAGATGTTCGACGCCAAGAACATGATGGCGGCCTGCGACCCGCGGCACGGCCGCTACCTCACCGTGGCCGCCATCTTCCGCGGACGCATGTCCATGAAGGAGGTGGACGAGCAGATGCTGAACGTGCAGAACAAGAACAGCAGCTACTTCGTGGAGTGGATCCCCAACAACGTCAAGACGGCCGTCTGCGACATCCCGCCCCGCGGCCTCAAGATGTCCGCCACCTTCATCGGCAACAGCACCGCCATCCAGGAGCTGTTCAGGCGCATCTCCGAGCAGTTCACCGCCATGTTCCGCCGCAAGGCCTTCCTGCACTGGTACACGGGAGAGGGCATGGACGAGATGGAGTTCACCGAGGCCGAGAGCAACATGAACGACCTGGTGTCCGAGTACCAGCAGTACCAGGACGCCACCGTCGACGAACAGGGCGAGTACGAGGAAGACGAGCTGGACGACGAAGAGGCGTGATGTCACGCGAGATCCCACCAATCGAAACAAAAAGCACACCTGTCCCTCTCTCTGCCTCGAGAGCAATCCCCCGGACATGTTGAATCGAAGTGCATTTTTAACCCCTTGCTTCTAATGTAAAAGTGAGTTTATGCGTGACTGTTTGAGTTGAGTTGCAAGTCTTGCGTGTCCGAGAGAAATTAAACATTCTTTCTATTGATATTCTAGCGAAGTTACAATGTGGCAACAGAGCCACGGCAACACTGTGAAGATGTCAGCAAGTACATGCTAACATAAGAGGTGCACAGCGTGCTAGTGTTTTTTGGTCTGGCCCAAAGATGGAACCAAAGGCTGTTGTTGTTGAGTGTCAAACCATGTGCTTTTGTAATTATGTGCCGTATGTTGGTGGATTATAATAAATTATGCCATTTAAAAAAACCCAACTCAAGACAGTTGATATGTATGTAGATTAAAATTGGGAGTTCTACCCAACAAATGATGACCTATGTAAATTTTTTGTTAGTGTTGCCTGCTTCAAAACCACTTTAATCTGCTTTCTTTAAAACAAAAAGAGACACCTGACTCAGGTGTGCATGACTAACAAGCACAATGAATGACTATTTGGCTTGCAGTTCATGAGCTTGTTCATTGTTTTGCCGACTGCATTTGAGATGTGAAACCTTTCCATTATCATTTGTGGTTCTTCTTTCCGGTCCAGAGTACTTGGCTGTTCACCTCCTCCCTTGGCATTAATATACATCCAGACACATAATTGATTTCAAAAATATTTATTACATTTTTTCACAAAAAAAATTATGATTACATTCCTTGGTACAATTTTATTTCTGAAATATTTTTCCCTTTCATTTTCCCGTAGGCCATTGGCCCTCCTGAATGTAGTTGCATGCTATTACACTGAAGAATCTTAGTTGACCTAATGAGACGGATGCAGTTCCTCCTGGCTGCAGCTAGGAGGAGTCTCTCAGTCACCGAGGAACTCCTCCACCAGCTGGTTGAACTCTGCTGCAAACCTCAGGTGCAGATTGTGTTTCCCTTCTGGCATTAGGTGCAGGCTGCACACAAAATGGAGGAACAAAACGGCACAAAAAAAGAGAAGAACACATTCATTTGTTTCACAGGTTTCCCCACAGGCAGATTTATGACAACGATAGAAGTTTTGAGCCTGTATCGCTTTACATTACATTACATTTTATCCAAATCGACTTACAGTTGATTAGACTAAGCAGGAGCCAATCCTCCCCTGGAACCACCCAAGGGCCCAAAGGTTGTGGCTTATTGTGGCTACACCGGGGATCGAGCCACCGACCTTGGGGGTCTGAGTCATGTACCTTAACCACCACGTTACAGGCTGCCCCAAACCACATAGCGGCTCATTTCCATGCCTGGTCTCAAAGGCAGGTAATGACACAGATGGGGTATGTTGGGGAGGAAACAAAAGGCAGCAAATTGACGCACATTGATCCAACAATTACTTGCATCGCTAGCTTTAGCAATCAGCGTGAAGGGACGGCGGGCGTGACCAAAATCGCTCGACAGCTGAATGTGCGCTGCGTTCCGGCGGCCTGTAGCGTAGTGGTTACAGTAAATGACTGGGACACGCAAGGTCGGTGGTTCTAATCCCGGTGTAGCCACAATAAGATCCGGACAGCCGTTGGGCCCTTAAGCAAGGCCTTTAACCCTACATTGCTCCAGGGGAGGATTGTCTCCTGCTTAGTCTGATCAACTGTACGTCGCTCTGGATAAGAACGTCTGCCGAATGCCATTAATGTAATGTAATGTTCCATTTCAGGCAGGAAAGAGGCTGCTGAAGAACGATCCGGGCGACAGACAGGCAGGCCTGGGTTTTACACCACCTGGTGCAGTCGTCCAGCTAACTCCTGGTCTGCCGAACAGGCCCCCCCCGTTGCGGTTAAAGATTACAGATTTAATTCCCCTCTCGACTGATTAACTCACGAGCCAGCGCCCCTTCAGCAGGTTCATAGCTGTCCTGGGGGTTGAAGCCTGGCCGGAATTTGTGTACAGCTGGGAACCTCAAATCAGGCCCTGCTGAGACCAGCTACGCCTAGTTTAGGTTAAATTGTGTTTTCAACACTTCTAGCTGATGGTCATAGCTGATTAACCTGTGAGAGCGAGGTCTAAAGCTGGTCACTGGTCAGTCGGTGACTACACAATACAAATCCAGGATTATATTCCTTATTGAGGGAGAGGATACAGAGCATTTAGATTAGGCAGATACATACCCTGCTATACAATTTACCGTATGTAATGTGCCATACTGCCATCTGGACACAGGCGAGGAGGGACGGGGCTGCTTACTCATCACAAGCTTACGTAATGAAAATTTTCATTATGACAAAACACGTATGTGATGAATCACATTCTTGCACACGTGGAATAACGAATAGCATTTCGGTCAAGATGGAAAAAGTACAACTAAAATTTTTTTTTAAAAGCAAGAAAAAGGAAGTAATGTACATTCATGATAAAATACGGAAAAAAACCCCTGACGCCTGTGGCAAAATATGGAATAAAAAAAAAACTGCTGAACCTACAGCTTTCTGACATTGCACCATCCAGTCAGCAGCTCGGGTGTGTGTGTGCTGATTCATGCCCGTCGTTTATTTAGTCTGGGGGAACGAGACACAGTACCACGTTCAGCCACACGGGGTGCTGTTTCTCACCGTGAGCCCTGGATGTGCTGCAGCAGGTACTGCGGGTGGCAGGATGGCACTAAGGGGTCCTTCTCTCCGTGCACGATCAGCGTGGGGCAGCTGATGAGGGGCAGCAGCTCCCGGCAGATGTTTCCTGAGGGGGTGCCCGAAAACAAACAGGTTAATTCTGTCAGCGAAAGCACCGCACAACCTTTCTGCTCAAAGACCAGGGATACTGAATGGGCATCAGAGGACTTTGTGAGCCCCCTATCCGGACTCAATCCTTCAAGAGGTCACTGTCCATCACAGATTGAGACACGGTTTTGAAGGAGTCCACAGATGATGGTGACCCAATTCTCAAAAAAACACAGGTTAAGACTCAGTTGGGAGCGGGCCCAATGAATATCACCATAATTACTGTCCAGTCTAACTCCTCACTTGTTTAACCTTTCAAGCCTTTGAGGTGTAAGGCCACAAACGTGTGATTAAAATGTTCTGAAGTGAACATTCTAATGCTGATGTCACAATCACTACTGGTGACTGAAAGCCGAGGAGTTCTAGAACACTGGCTTACAGTTTGGAATGAAACGTCTGTAAAAACCTACTCTTCAGAGGGTTAAATACCCCCCCTCAGTCTGAACACTCTGCTCACCCTCTGGCCTCTGGGCAAACTGGCTGAAGCCGTCCACCCAGGCCTCCCAGAGTTTGGGGAAGCCCTGGGCCCCGTACATGTCCTCCATGGGCTTCCTCATCCTGGGGCTCCAGGCTGACACATCTCTGATGGCTGGGGGAAGGACATGCCCATGAGTCAGAGAGAAGCTGCTGCTCCTCACACACAGACACACACACACACACACACATGTATGGACACACACACACACATACACGCATGAACATGCACACACACACACACATGTATGGACACACACACACACACATACACGCATGAACATGCACAGACACACACACACACATGCATGAACACGCACAGACACACACATACACACGCATGCATGAACACGCACACACACACACATGCATTGACACGCACACACACACACACACACATGCATGGACACGCACAAACACACACACATACATGCATGAACACGCAGACACACACACACATACATACACAGACACACACACACACATATATATACAGACACACACACACAGTGCACATACACAGACAATATATGCTCAAACTTATATTTTTTAATCAATCAATAAATAAAATCAACATTAATCATGGTCACTCATAAAAACGTACAAATACGGCTGCCAAAAAAGGTAACAGTGCAGTCGGAGACAAGCAACATTAAAAGCGTTTACCGTTATAAACCTTTACATCCTCTTGCGATACATAAGCGTTGGATCCCCACACGACCAGTTTCTGGATGAGGGAGGGATTGCGCGCGGCTGCTATCAGTGCAGTGATCCCGCCGTCGCTCCAGCCCAGCAATGAAAACCGCTTAAAGTCTAATGCCTGACAACCACAGAGCAAGAACATTTCATAGCACTTAACCCGCAAACCATCAAAAAACGCAATCCACAATCAATTTCTGTCCTTTTAAAAAGACATTACTAGAAGATTGATGGAGACGGGTTGCCGTGTTGTCAGAGTCTTTGTTACCAGAATGACAGGCTTTTTAATCTGCCGGAGAAGGTCAAACTCAATATTTAATACTGAGCGGTTTGGCACCATTTACAGGAGAGATTTAGTGCGAGTGTGGAGCTGAGATGTCAAAGGAGGATTGATACGCAGATGCATGGCTAAGTGCACCATGTTCTTGAGGGATGTATCTTCTTTACAGACATAAATATTAATGACAGTAAACAATCCACTTTCAAACAAAGATGGAAAGAAATCCCTCAGATGTGCTATTTGTATTTCGTCATGTGCTGTACATTTGGGACTACAATTATGCCACATATACGCAATACTTGGTCAGGTAATTGCAGTAGACATCCCAAAGAACCAAGCCCAGTCACCTCTCCCAAAGGCCTATATGTAGGTTACATGTGAATTCCAATCAGCAACTTTCCCAAAGATGTGACCAAATGTCAACACTCCCAAAAACTGTCTAAAAACTAAACCACCTAGTGGGACATGGAAAGTTATTGCTTTGCACCCCCAAGTAGCCAAAATAAGTGCAGCTGTTAACTCACAGTACTCCAGGGGGATAGGCCCACGCCTCACCTGTATTACATTACATTAATGGCATTTGGCAGACACTCTTATCCAGAGCGACGTACAGTTGATTAGACTAAACAGGAGACAATCCTCCCCTGGAGCAATGCAGGGTTAAGGGCCTTGCTCAGGGGCCCGACGGCTGTGCGGATCTTATTGTGGCTACACCGGGGACCGAACCACCGACCTTGTGGGTCCCAGTGGGTCCTTGTGGGTCCCACCTTAACCACTACGCTACAGGCCACCCAGTTGCTTTGGATAAAAGCATCAGCTATAGAACTTTAATTACTTTATTAAAACAAATACTCACAAGCATTAGGTCCACAGCGTCCTTGGCATCCTGTTCAAAGAAGTCCGGGGGGAAGTCTCTCTCCGGCGGACGGGAGTTCCCATATCCCCTCGGGTCCCAGCTCACCACGGTGAAGCGGCGTTTATTCAGGGACTCTATCTGGGGCCCGAAATCTGTCTCTCCACTTCCTGACGAAAAACAGTAAACCAACAGTAACTGTAGGGGTGGGCAAGGCAGGCCTTCAGCCTATCTGGATTTCTGGCAACTTCTGCTCCAAGATATACAATTCGCTCAGCTATCTATTGACGATATCTGATATGCTAGGTATGGGCACAAATTAGTGCCGACACAATTTAAATTTTTTTGGGGGGGCAGATTTGTTTGAGGAGCAGTCATTGGCTGATAGGTGGGAATGCACTCTGTGTAATTCATGAATTGCACATCACTCACACATTCGTACCCCAAGTATAATTTACACCAGAGATGGGCAAGGCGGGCCATATCTGTTTCTGGAGAGAGAGGAATCCAGGCTACCAAGCCACAGTACAAGCCATTACATTCAATTTCTCACAGTGAAACACAAATTCAGGCCATGCCATTCAAATTCAGTTTCTGCACCAACTTCACCTCTCTCTCTGAATTGGGTACTGGGGGTGGGGGTGTTTGTGTGGTAAACTCAGAGGAGAGTGGGGCATATCTAGGGTGTCTTGGTTTACTGTGGTGGTTTGGATTTATTATTGTTTCTTTATTCTCCTTTTTTGGAGGGGGTGGGGTGTTTTGGGTTTGTAAATAGGGGTTGACTCAGGGTATGTTTTAAGGAAATTGTGGAAAGTCTTTGCTTCAATAAAGGAACATCGAACATCAAACATATCTCTCTCTCTCTCTCTCAAAAAGTTCAGTGGATAAAAGTTTCCCTTCAAATGTAAACCATTTTGAGATTCATGACATGAAATGCACTATATAAACACAAACCATTGTTATAACTATTCCTATTATTATTGCTATTATTATACCCAATGCCCCAGGGAGTAGCATGACCGCGTGTTGTCCTGTGCCAGTTCGCTGGTAAAACAGGTCCACCCCATTTACATTCTGTGTTGCTCCTTTCATCAGCACACTGTGGAAAGAGCACGAACATTCAGTCCATTTAAAGTTCATTGACACCACGTTCGCCTATGCAAAGAGCACACCTTTTATGTCACAAGGAAGTCACAGAAAATTGTCATTTTGAAATCATGTGGACAAATGTTCTTATATATTTAGAGAAAACAGCGAAACCTGCAGGTTAAAAGTGTAACTGCATGAGCAACATACATACAGCATTTTGTTCTAAAATAGTCACAACACCACGGAACTGTTCTTTGCAACACGCTACCAGCTATTCTTTAACCTCCTGAGACCATGTGTCCTCAAATGAGGACTATATTTTTTTTTGCTTTTGGCGAGCTCTACACAATATTTCTCTTAATATTTCTCTTAACGATTAAAATAAAATAAAATATATTTTTAGAAAACATTTTCACAGCAACATGTTTTTGTCATCCAAGACACTTAATTTAAGAGGTCCGTAAGTAAGTAAGTCCGTAGTTGATCAATCTGCCACTGTTCGATTTACGTGATATATTACTTGTAAGTATTAGATGGTTTTAGATAGGCTATTGGGCGGACGAACAGTATTAACTACAATTGAACAGCCCGTGGCAAATTTGCCAAAAATTATCGACCAAAAATATCCGACTAAAACAGAGAAGGGCTGCAGTAACATAAGGAAAGTGACACACATGCACATAGGCTACCGTTTTAGTACCTGTAGAACCTGACTTCTGGTGCATGAAATGAAGTGTTTCGCTTTGTGCAAAATGAACTTAGTCCTCTTCTCCAAACGCGTAATGTCATTGCATATGCAGCCATTATGCCTTGCCACGAACGAAAATGATCAATCTACCAACCGATTGTCTAAACTAGACCATATGGCTTAACGTTACGGTCACAATGCGGTTTGCTGGACTTGCCCACAAGTAAATGCGAGAATATGTGTTACGTCAGATTCTGTAAAATATTTGTTGATTTCTCGAAAGTGCGGAAGTAAAACACAAATTAAAAAAAAATGAGGCGCTGCATTTCCACAGGGATTTATGGTAAATGGTGTTGCGGCTACAACTTCGACTCTCTGAAAAACGACTTTATTTCAAGTTTGTTTATAATATTTGGATTAATCCCCCAAAGCGAGCTATCGAACCGTTGACCATTTGCTCCATGGTCTACATCTGAGTAGGGTATTTTACGTGCTCCGGCTCACCTAGCCAGTGTGTGAATGACAACATGAACATGAACACCAAATCAAGTTCGTCACACCCTTCAGAAAGATGAAGAGAAACACACTGTAAAATATATAATAAAAGTGAATGTACACTCAAAGTAGATTAACACACTGGGTATGTTTAACCATTCCTCTATACAGAATATTTAAAGAATCTTTGGTCTGTCCTTGTGGACTTAAATTCAGTGTCTGATTGGGTTCAAAGTCTGTCAAGTGAGATGGCCATTGCACCAGTAATCACCAGTAACATGAATTTTGTGCTCAATTAATTTCTTGATTAATTCTGTGATATACTTGGCAGAGGGAACCAGGTTTTCGGGGGGAAATGCCGTGGTACTTTCTGAAGACTGTAATACCGTTGGCCTTCACAAGAGCCCCAAGATCAATATAAAATAAATAAACACCCATGTTGTCAGTGCTAAAGAAAAATCTGTCCATTACCCTATATATTTTACCGGGGGTAATGTACAAATAAATAAAAAATCTGTTATGAAATTTTTTGAATACAAAAGTCATGCTAGCGCCATACATAATCTGTTAAACATCACTATAAAATATCACTTACATAGTGATTAAAATCTCGACAAATCATATGTAGTGCTACACACTAATAAAGAGCAACAATAAGACACACCACAAGATATTCGTGTAGGGTTTTATTTAATTTTATTTTACAAAAAGAGCATACTGGAATGAGAACCTACCATTTGTGTACAAACTGAAACGATTATCAATTTGTTTTTCGGTGAGAAATCCAGATGTTTTTTTAAATCTGGTTCCACTCCATATACTTTTTTGTATTTATTATATAACTTTAAAAATATGGCTGTGCCCATAATACATGAACTAACAACTTTTTTTTTCTTTTTTACAAACTAACCTCAATGCACACCCATTCAACCTGTAAGTGTGCAATATTAGCAATATCCAGTCGATACATTTTATGATATTGGATTTTGCTGTGGACAATTATGGCATTGTGCATTTTCTTCACAGACACAGTTTGCCTGAGTTTTAGAGATTCCTGAATACTGTGTTATATAATCGTCAACAGCATAACATAGGAATTATGCACATTAGCTATATGAAGCATCTAGTATAAAAAATATTTGATGTGACTGAAAAAAGTAAATACTGGCTTCAATATGATGTTCAATATGTACGTTTGTAAAAAAAAAAAAATTGAAACATTGAAAAAAGTCAGTCATCCTAGTTACCTCGCGAGCACAAGCCAGAATGTAGACATCTATGCGGGTGGAAATCTAGGCTGAGAGATGTTTTCACAGAAACAGACTAGGTTAACCCCAACATAGCTCATGTCCTTTCAGCCAAATACGGCTTGCACCTGAACGCCTAAATGGTGTTTCACTGACTTTTTCCAGAAACGCGTTCACTGCTACCATTTTCTTATCTTCAGTTAACTGTGAATTGTAAAACCATCTTTTTATTGAATATAACTGTCTAAAAATAATTGAAATCCTGAAATGAGACCAACTTTCCAGCGATGCCCTGACCTGTAATAGGCTATATCCATCCATACAAGCACCAAGCATCATAACACAGATGATAACACCTGAGAGAGGTTTGCATATGAACAATGGAAGAAGCTAAAAACATTGTGAAGATGAACACAGACAACATATCAGCGACTCTCACATGATTTTAACCATTTCGCATGCCTTTCTATGGAGAGCCAAATCATCTCATTTGTTCAAACAAGGGAGTGATTGGCAGATCCCAGGTGGGTTGTTGAAACCTCAAGGCACATACACATTAGCACTAATATAATCGGTTAGTGGCAACAGTTAGCACTGACATAAGTGGCTAATGGTAACGGTTAGCACTGACATAAGTGGCTAACGGTAACAGTTAGCACTGACATGAGTGGCTAATGGTAATGGTTCGTACTGACATAAGTGGCTAACGGTAACAGTTAGCACTGACATAAGTGGCTAATGGTAACGGTTAGCACTGACATGAGTGGCTAATGGTAACGGTTCGTACTGACATAAGTGGCTAATGATAATGGTTAGCACTGACATGAGTAGCTAATGGTAACAGTTAGCACTGACATAAGTGGCTAGTGCGACAATGGTGTATTTTACAGGGAACAGTGAACTCTCCTTGCCACAGCCAAGGCCTTTAGCCTAAACATACAATTCATTTAACACTGGAAACATACTTGATTTAAACGCAAGATTGCTGTCACAGTATACTGTGGTCATTCAGAACATTCTTGGGGCACAACCTCGAAAATGACCATTATGTGTCTGCAAGGTGCAATATGTGAGTATGTGAGCATTGGGCGTCATGCAAGAACCACTTGTACAAACACATTTGTTCTTAAATGAGTTTTGACGCTTGTACAACTCGGATCTAACTTTCAAATTAGGAGTTGCATATCAAATATGAAACAAGCAACTGCATTGCTTATTTGTCCTCAAATCTTTTCAGAAATGTATTTCAGTGGACTGTTTAGGGAAGAGAAATCGGTCTGCCATATTATGCCAAAAGAATTCACTGCAGCCTACCCAATCAGGTACCACATAAGCAGTCGACTACGTACCTCGTTCTTGTTAATCCCATTGGCCATCTAACCGACAGAACCCGCCTACAGTACCGCATATCCTGTATTATAACGGACATATTAATTTAGCTTTAGTTTAGTTTTCCGAAGCTAGCAGCATTTTTAAAATCTGACGGGACACACTCGTACGAGCCCTTTGTACGAAAAAAAATAAAGGATGAGAAATTTACGATAAGAATACAACAACGTTCTTGCACGAGGGCCCAATGCCACCCAGGACACAAACCCACTTTTTACGTGCAGCGTAATAAAACTCAAGTTTGTTTCCATAAGGGCTGCTGTGTGGATCTACAGGGAGGGTTAGGGAGGGGTGCCATGTGTATCTACAGGGAGGGTCAGGGAGGGGTGCTGTGTGGCTCTGCAGGGCGGGTTAGGGAGGGGTGCCGTGTGTATCTACAGGGAGGGTCAGAGAGGGGTGCTGTGTGGTTCCCTGGGTAAGGTTAGGGAGTGGCCCCGCCCTGGCACATTTGGTGGATCTACAGGGAGGGTCAGGGAGGGGTGCTGTGCGGCTCTGCAGGGAGGGTCAGGGAGGGGTGCTGTGTGGATCTGCAGGGCGGGTTAGGGAGGGGTGCTGTGCGGCTCTGCGTGGGGAAGGTCAGGGAGTGGCCCCGCCCTGGCACATCCGCAGCAGCTGGCAGAGCACGTCCATGCCGACATTGTCCCTGAGGGCGCGGCAGAGCCCGCCCACGGTGCAGCCCACCGCGCCCGTCTTCGTCTGCCACTTCTCCAGCATCTGGTGCACCATCTCGCGCAGCCCCTCCCCGTTGTAGTTGTAGCTGATGGTCTCCACCTCCACGTTGCTCAGGCCCAGTCTCCGCGCGCAGCACTTCCAGTTCTGCCCGATGCTCTTGGACAGCAGCTCCAGCTGCTCCTTCCGCACCGGGCGGTCTTCTGAGAGAGGGGGGCAGGGAGAGCGCGCCGTCAGCGGAAATCTGGGCCCCCGTGCGTGTGCACTCTATGTGGGGGCCCCCCCTTAATACTGTAGACCACAGCTGCCCAACCCCGCTCCTGGAAATCTACGGTCCTGTAGGTTTTGACTCCAATGCTAACACAGCACGCCTCATTCAACAGCTAGAGCAGGGCTGCCCAACCCTGTTCCTGGAGATCTACAATCCTGTAGCTTTTCACTCTAATCCTAACGAAGCACACCTTGTTCAACAGCTAGAGAGGGGCTGCCCAACCCTGTTCCTGGAGATATACTCTCCTGTAGGTTTTCACTCTAATCCTAACAAAGCACACCTTGTTCAGCAGCTAGAGCATGGCTGCCCGACCCTCTTCCTGTGGATCTACTGTCCTGTAAGTTTTCACTTCAATGCTAACACAGCGCACCTCATTCAGTAGAATCAGGTGTGCCAAATCAGGGTTGAAAAGAAAACCTACAGGATATTAGATCTCCGGGAACAGGGTTAAACCTACAGGATAGCAGAATTGGTGTTTAAACCTCAAAATCGCACTCACGTCCTTCAAAAACCCTGTACCGCCAATCAGTTTCATAATTCGAGAACAAATGAAGTTCGTTTGAAATCCCAAAATCATAGAACCATAATTTTCACATTGGTAAATTGAAAATAGAATCCGTTCTTAAGCTGTTTCTGAGAAGTACACATTTTTGGAGATATAAAGTTTTTGCAGGAAGCTGATTTATTATGATTAACATGGCAGGCTATTCCACTGTGGTTACGCCTCACGCTGGGTTTGGTTTCAGTGATAGCAGTGCAGTTCCGGCCTGTTTTTTAATCTTTCACCACATCACCACTTTTTTCATTTGCTACTACATCTTTCAGGCTGCCAGATTGTAATTTGCCAGATAATATAATTTGAAGCTCAATTGCTAACGAGGTGGTGGGTATTGCCCAGTAGGGACCACAAACAGGAGGTGTACAAATAATTACAACCAAACATTATAAATGATACTGTATATTTTAGGATAACAAGGCCCTGGCTTCTTTTGCCTCTGGGGTTCTGCGAATGGTGCCTTAGGGTCTGTAATGACCACGGTGAGTCAGGACCGCAGTCTTTTGTTATCCCACAATCATTTCAGGCCAGTCTAGGCCAGGGGGCAGATCTAGGTGTTGACCAGGTCTGGGGCTTATCCCAGAGAAAAATTTGGGTCACGTCTAGAAAGTAACCACAGTTTTGTGAATCTCACGCATGCACACTTTATTCAGCACGGTGGCCCTTTCGCACATGCGCACTTGGTTCAAAACCCAATGGTGGAACAGCAGCGATAAAGCAACATATTATATATATATATTCATTTGTGTGGTGGCAAGGATGGTGCAGTGGGTAGCACTGCCGCCTCACAGCAAGGAGGTCCTGGGTTCGAATCCCCGTCGGCCGGGGCCTCTCTGTGTGGAGCGTGCGTGGGTTTCCTCCGGGTACTCCGGTTTCCTCCCACAGTCTAAAGACATGCAGGTTAGGCTGATTGGAGAGTCTAAATTGCCCGTAGGAATGAGTGTGTGAGTGAATGGTGTGTGTGCCCTGCGATGGACTGGCGACCTGTCCAGGGTGTATTCCTGCCTTTTGCCCAATGTATGCTGGGACAGGCTCCAGCCCCCCTGCGACCCTGTTCAGGATAAGCGGGTAAGGATAATGGATGGATGGATTAATTTGTGACACACAGTCTGAGTTTAATGTCGGGTTGACACTAGAAAGGTGCATACTGCCACGGCGCCAACTACCATACAGGAGTGTGATTTTAACTTGGTTTTATTTCAGTAAAATAAACCTTGTGTTACTTGTGTTGCATTTGACCAGGGAATTCCTGGACCCACTAGCAAGTTGCTTACCCGCGTGAGAGAACCAAGCAACACCACTGATAGGCTATTTCATTTCAGAACAGCCATGGATTTAAAAGTTCATAATTCAAAATTACATTCAGGGCTTTTCAGAAAACATTCAGGGCTCAAGCCCCAGTAGCCGCCCCCTAACTCCGCCCCTGGGCTAGGCCATGACTAACAGCTGCTTAGAAAATATTCTTACCGTATTTCTGCAACAGCTCGTCATAAGGCAACAGGTCCGCCGGACTGGGCTCGAAGTCCTCGCCATAGTCCTCATTTCCAATCGTCATATGGTTATTATCTCCAATTTGTACCCCAACCGCATGCTGTATGAACACACCAGCTGACACCAAAAAAAAATAAGAAAGGGGCAATATATTTTAAAAGGGTCCATTTGAGTGTGTTAGTATAGTAATGAATACCACAGCTACACAGTTTACAAAGCCAAAAGAGAGACTTTGAGAGGGCCAATCAAGAAGATCCTAAATTATTATTTCAGTTCCAGTGTATGCTTTCAATTGGCTTAGAAGTTTTTTGTGTGATGACACTAAAAGAAGTTTCACAGCTCAAGCACTTTAAAGCAAGCAAGCGTGTACAGTGATGTTGTGACAAAATTATTTTAATCTAATTTTTTGATTTCTTAGTACCAGCACACTATAAAACAATGGATACACATTATATGTTTATAACAGAATAAACACTATCGACTTAATGTGGTTGTACAGTATTATTAATCACAAAAACAATAAGTTTTAAGTGAAACGTTTGAAACTGCTGAAAGCCTCAAAAGACAGGAAATGAAACTAGCGATCAGCCCGAACGCTAACATCAGCCTTCTCTCCATCAAGGCATCAGCACCGATCTCTGACAACATGCTACAGCCATGTATAATTAAGTGAGCAACAAAATATTTTCTGGCTGAGTTCTGTCAGTACAGTCAGAGACCCTCGTGGTGTCCAAGTTCAGTTCAGGCACGGTGTCTGGGTTCTCTCTACATTTCTAGGATATGGTGGCTAAATTCTGTTTCTCAAGTGTATTTTGCACTCCTCAAATGTCGTCTAAAGTCTCAGCGCATCTGCGTTTCACCACATCTCAAGGCCCAGTGGGCTTCAGGATGGTTACCTGAACATCTCAAGGCCCAGTGGGCTTCAGGATGGTTACCTGAACATCTCAAGGCCCAGTGGGCTTCAGGATGGTTACCTGAACATCTCAAGGCCCAGTGGGCTTCAGGATGGTTACCTGAACATCTCAAGGCCCAGTGGGCTTCAGGATGGTTACCTGAACATCTCAAGGCCCAGTGGGCTTCAGGATGGTTACCTGAACATCTCAAGGCCCAGTGGGCTTCAGGATGGTTACCTGAACATCTCAAGGCCCAGTGGGCTTCAGGATGGTTACCTGAACATCTCAAGGCCCAGTGGGCTTCAGGATGGTTACCTGAACATCTCAAGGCCCAGTGGGCTTCAGGATGGTTACCTGAACACTGGCGGTGAAGCGCGCTGGCGGAGTCTGCCCCGGCACAACTGCCGTACCCCTCCCATTCCGGGATCACGGGCCAGGACCGGATTCGGGGGTTGCCGGGTTGCGGGGTGCAGTTTTTGCAGGCCTCGGCTTTGCTCAGCCTCTCTGACCTCCTGCCCCGCAAGGGCACGTTGGCGCGGGGGGGCGAGGCGTCCCCGCTCTGGACGGGCCGCTGGCGGCCGGGGCAGGGCGGCACGCTCAGGTCCGGGGAGCTGACGAAGCTTCCGTGGGGCGCGTGGTCACGCCGGGCGGGAAGCGCGTCCGTCTGGAGCGACCCGAACCACAGCCCGTCCCGGGCCTGAGGGCCTTCCACACTGGTCTCCGCCGACAGCCCAACGGACCCGCTCCCAGCGTCTGTTTACAGGAAGAGAAAGAGGGAACCAGGGAAAGAGAGATAAAAATATGCATGAAACAGAAATAAACCCTAGAGTACCACATACCGGGATTTGAAATGTTCGCTGGCTGAATGTTACTAAATAGTATAAACAGTACCTGTCTGCCAGAGTGGCTCACTCAGTGAAAGGGCACTCATCTCAGCCGTGAGATCAGGACTTGCAGTTCGACCCTGTTAGTAAAAGACGCAAGAGCAGAGTCAGGGTGAGACGACAGGAAATGGAAGCCGGTTGATACTATCTCCTCTTATTTTATAACACCTGCGTTGAATCTATACCACACGCTTGCAATTTACTTCATTAGTGTGAATTCCAGAGGTGCCACAATACTTGCCGTAAGACTTTTTAAATCTCTCTCTGCATTTTGTTCCAGTTCATCCCTGTAGAAGTACTGGAAGGAGTTATGGCTTTCTGTAAATCAAGGGGACAAAAACGAAGAAATGATGACATAATTATGGATCTCGCACAACAATTGAATTTGAAGTATGTATAAGAGGTTATGTGAAATTGTGCACAAGGGTGTATTTTCTCTCACAAACTTTTAAAAGGAGAAATCTGTGCTGTATTCCTTGTCGAGTTCCTTCTTTTGTGACACCGACAATGTAGGTCAACCCACCCCTCTTTTAACTTAATTACATAACATACAATATGTCATACTCATATATAAATTAACATCACTATATTCAACACTACACATTTTTATACCAACTATATTATGATGACAAGAAGAACAAAAAAAAAAAAGCCCTTTTTAGTTAAGATGAGCCAAATGGACCCTATGGCAATGATGAAAGCAACAAGCTGAGTCCTCCCTAGTTAGCGCCTGGGGCGTTCTTACCTGAAAATGGTGGCCGTCTGGGCGGATCCTGATGCCAGCATTCCTGCATCAGGGTTAGCATCTCCCTCGGCGTGTGCGGTGGAACGCGGCTCACATCTGGCCTGCTGCCGCTGCAAACCGCCGACGTCACCTGATCATCCTCATCTAAGAAAAAAAGTTTTTATGAAAAAAACTATGAAAAAAAAAAAAAAAAGATTTAGCAATCTTCACACAGTACTGTGTATTCACATCAACTTTAACTTCACTCGTGGAAGATGTGCATTTGTAGGAGTGAGGGAGGACTTGACCTTGAATAAAGTTTTGGAAATCTGAGATAATGGTTAGGTTAGAGAATGTAATGAAGTTGCGCAAATGGTGCATTCCTATTCACTGAACATCAGCGCTCTGTGATTCGAACATACACTCAGTGAGCACTTTATTAGGTAGACCTGTACGCCATCTTGTTAATGCAAATATTTAATCAGCCAATAATGTGGCGGCAACTAAATGCATAAAAGCATGCAGACATGGTCAAGAGGTTCAGCTGTTTTTTCAGACCAAATGTCAGAATGGGGAAGAAATGTGATCTTTGACCGTGGAATGATTGTTGGTGCCAGATAGGGTGGTTTGAGAATCTCAAAAGAGGTTGAGAACTGCTGAATTTCACGCACAACAGTCTCTAGAGTTTGCAGAGAATGGTGCGAAACACAAAAAACATCCAGTGAGTTCTGCAGGAAAAAAATGTGTTGTTATTGAGAGAGGTCAGAGGAGAATGGCCAGACTGATCAAAGGAAGGTGACAGTAACGCAAATAATGCAGTGCAGTGGTATGCAGAAGAGCATCTCTGAACACACAACGCCTCAAACCTCTAGTGTGGACAGGCTACAGCAGCAGAAAACCAATAAGTCAAAACAATAAGTCCAATAAATACCTAATAAAGTGCTTAGTGGGTGTACATTCGATCACATAAGCACACAGAAATCTGTAGATTTTTTTTTGATTGAAAAAAGATTGGAAAGATTTGGGAGTATCCAGGGTGTACTCCGCGCGGGTCCAGGGCGTAGCGCTCCAAATCTCCAAATGACCCGAGGACAGCCGGAGTGCACTCTGGGAGCTAATAAACGAAGGCGCCCGTAAACGGGATGGCGGAGGGGAGAACTAGAACCAGAACCTGTCCTTACAGCACAGTGGAGAAGTAGAAACAGAACCTATTATTATGGCAGAGTGGAGAAGTAGAGACAGAACCAGAACCAGTCCTTATGGCAGATTGGAGAAGTAGAATCAGAACCAGTCCTTATGGCAGATTGGAGAAGTAGAATCAGAACCAGTCCTTATGGCAGAGTGGAGAAGTAGAACCAGAACCAGTCCTTATGGCAGAGTGGAGAAGTAGAATCAGAACCAGAACCAGTCCTTATGGCAGATTGGAGAAGTAGAATCAGAACCAGTCCTTATGGCAGAGTGGAGAAGTAGAACCAGAACCAGTCCTTATGGCAGAGTGGAGAAGTAGAATCAGAACCAGAACCAGTCCTTACGGCAGAGTGGAGAAGTAGAGACAGAACCAGAACCAGTCCTTATGGCAGATTGGAGAAGTAGAATCAGAACCAGTCCTTATGGCAGAGTGGAGAAGTAGAACCAGAACCAGTCCTTATGGCAGAGTGGAGAAGTAGAATCAGAACCAGAACCAGTCCTTACGGCAGAGTGGAGAAGTAGAGACAGAACCAGAACCAGTCCTTACGGCAGAGTAGAGAAGTAGAGACAGAACCAGAACCAGTCCTTACGGCAGAGTGGAGAAGTAGAGACAGAACCAGAACCAGTCCTTACGGCAGAGTAGAGAAGTAGAGACAGAACCAGAACCAGTCCTTATGGCAGAGTAGAGATGTAGAATCAGAACCAGTCCTTACGGCAGAGTAGAGAAGTAGAAGCAGAACCAGTCCTTACTGCTGTAGGGCTCCATGTTGGTGAGGGTGACCCAGGTGATGATGGCGAAGCTGTACACGTCAGACTTCTCGGTGAAGGGCGTGTTGAGGCTCTGTAGATGCTCCGGGGCCATGTAGAACAGGGTGCCTGATTTGCTGGAGGCTCCCTTCCTGCTGTGCCTGTGCGACTCCTCCATCGTCAGCTTACTCCAGGACCGGCAACTGGCCAATCCCAGGTCAGCGATCTGCATGTACACACATACACATGCACACACATACACACACACACACACACATACACAAGCACACACACATACACATACATACACACAAGCACCAATACACACACACACATACACAAGCACCCCCCCCACACACACACATACACAAGCACCCCCCCCCCCCCCCCACACACACACACACATATACATTCATGCATACACACAAGCACCCATCCACACACAAACATACATACACATGGACAGACACAAACACATAAACAAGCAAATACACACACACACAAACAAACACACACACAGACAGACACAGACACATCTTATGATTATACTCACACCTTGATACAGCATCGAACCAAATTCAGAAGTACACAAAAAGAAAAGCCATGGAGACCGTGGAGTTACACTGAATGACAAAATTACAGCTGGATTAATATCCAGACAGTAGGCTAGCTCAAATTCATAAAATAATGTTTTATGAATTAATTTTTTTATTAAAAAATAAATAAATATATATATATATATATATATATATAATGGTCATCTGTGGTTATAGAATCAAATCCAAAGTCATAGCGTGTGTTCTTAGCCCACAAGAAGGGTGAGCCGAACCTTTATGTGAAAATCCTCGTCAACCAAAATGTTCTGTGGCTTCAGGTCCTTGTGCACGATGCCGCTGGTGGTTAAGTAAACCATTCCTTCCAGGATGTCTAAAATAATCCTCCCCTTGACGGATATGGGCACAGGCACCTGAAACGACCAACAGAGGTCAAAATCAGAGAGGAACCTGACTCTGACCCTGTCCAATTCCTTACCAGCTAAGTTAGACCAGTGGTCCCCAACCCTGGTCCTGGAGAGCTACAGGGTCTGCTGGTTTTTCGTTGTTACTCTGCACTTAATGAATCAAAAACCAACAGACCCAGTAGCTCTCCAGGACCAGGGTTGGAGACTGCTGAGTTACACGGTTTACTGTAAATCTACAGAGCCAAATTCTGTTCTTCAGATCATGACTCATCATCATCAGACTTATAAGGAAGCACATATGGGCACACTTAAAATGGCTTCCCCTTTCTGCCTCCAATATCTGTCTATCTGTGCATCCCTTTCACAGAAGCAGGGAAAGGGTACACATTAACAATGCACTAGATAGGACATGATTCTGCCACCAAGTACGAGACCTGGATCAAATACGTAATTGTTTTGGATTCAAATACTTTTCTGGGCTCAACTGACCTTGTCTGGTGCAATTGAGCCAACCAAGAGGACCAGAGTATTATCACATAATCCAGACAACCTCAGTAAAGTGTATTTGAATCCTAAACAATTACAATGACCCAGGTCTGCCATGTACACACAAACAAGCACACACACACACACATTAAACAGTACTGACTTCTTCAAGTATAGCCAAAAGGTGTCCTTTGGGGAAAATCTGCATGACCAGGGACGAGGGCCCGTCCTCCAGAACAACGCCGAGGACTCTCACGACACGACTGTGGTTGAGCCTGAGCAGCGGCTCGGCCTCCTTCAGAAGCGATCTCTTCTTACTCCTGAGACACCAAAACAACATCGCTGCAACTACGACTCGACTAGGACACCTTCAAACTACAGTATTGTCATATTAAAATGTTCTCTGCTTAAACCCTAAACCACTTCCAACATTTCTGGCTCAAACCATTTTAATGTATGTATTTGGCCCCATGTTTGACACAATGACGCAACATTTTGTTCCTATGGTGCGTGTCAGAATTGTATGCAGTATGCAGAGGGTTCACAACAATCCATCTATTTCTTAAACATACCAACCAAGATATGAGAATATTTATTTTAGTACACATGATTGACGTGAAAAAAATCTTTTCTAGCACAGTGCATTTTTTTCCCTCCCTCCTTCGACGTAATCATAAAGAGGAAGTGTGAGCTCGCCGCTATTTCCTTAAATCCCGCTGTGGCCCTCATTTCTACTTCTTATTTCAATATTACAATCATATATATTTAACTTCATAAAGGGTTACAGGCTATAAAGAAACTAAACGTGACTTTGGCAAACGTTTTGGAGGAAGGTGTGTGCAGGGGCAGCGGACCAGGTGTGCCTTACTCGCTGAGATGTCGTCCGGTGCAGACCGTTTTAATAAGCAGCTGACCGTGAGTCTTGTGGTGACACAGGTAAACGTCATTCCCAAAGGTGCCGCTGTCCAAGGGCACCTTCTCTGCCAGGTCTGCCCCGGCGATCAGAGGGGAGAGCTGACTCGTAGCCATGGCAACTCTGTACCGTACCCCCGCAGACCCACCACATAGGTGGCTGGCGTGGAGGAGGGGAAGGTATGGGGTTGGCACGGAGAGAAACGTCGAGAACGTAAGACCAACGTAACAAAAGCAACAGTAAGCAAATTGAATACATAACAAACAAAAGACTGCTCCTTCTGTAATTCACATTATAATATATTTGCATAAAAAAACAATTCTGAAATGGTAAATTGGCACCGGTGTATTTACCAGGAGACCTTGCCCACAACCACAATCATAACATTAGGCTGCATTACGAGGACGTGAGTACGTGAGAGAATACTACGCTGCTTTGGTCTGAAACTTATTTTCCATTTACGTCCATTTGATAAGAGGAAAAAGCAAGCCCACAGTTACTTAAAAATAGAATACGTGGCAGGATTAACCACTTCTGCCATATTCATTTTAACACGCTAAATAATTAAATAAATAAATAAATAAATAAATAAATAAAACACAATGAAATGAACCAGCGTTCTTTACCTGGTCAGTCTCTGTGCAGTGAATGTACGATAATTATCCGGCAGTTATCCCCATACATCATTTCCACTTTACGGTACTTCAGATTGTATTGTATGTAGCCTATAACGCTTTTACCGGCCCACTGCTATATCAAAATAGCTATACACCAAAGTTCAGCAGGTAATTCCAAATCGAAATGATAGATCAAGTAGGACTCAAAACCTCTTGTGATAGAATGCGTAATTTTTACGTTGACATGTTTCGCTCGACGCCGTTCGGAAAATGGATGAAAACGTGCCGCAACAGACAAATAAATTGAATGAAAAACTTCGACAAATCACACACTCTTCCCGCAGCGAGAACCGATGCTCGCACTTCCTTGTTTGTCATTTCCAGCTGAAAATGAAAGCAAACTTGAACAACTTCAGACGGCGCGTCAATGCCTCAATGCCTCGAAATAAAGAAATGGTAGCTACCTTTGTACTTACGAAATAATATGTGCGTAATATGTAGCGTCCAGCGGCTATTTATCGGGTTTAATTAGATTACTATTGAGAATGTTCGACGAACACGTTGTAGCCAGAAACGGACAATTGAAATCACAACAAGAGATCGATATTAATACGAAAAAAGAACGTGTGTTATTATTATTATTATTATTATTATTATTATTATTATTATTATTATTATTATTATTATTATTATTATTATCAGCGATGGACTGGCGGCCTGTCCAGGGCGTAGGCCTATTCCTGCCTTTCGCCTGCGACCTTGATAGGAATACTCGGTTTATGGATCATGATTGCCAGTACTACGACGACTACTGCTGTTTTTCTATTTTTGTTGTAGCTGCTGTTGTTGTTGTTTTACTTGTCATGTTAAACACTGCCAGTAAAACCATATCATCATTTCATATAGGCCTACTCTACAATATACGCCGTATCCGTCATCTCCTAACGGAGAAAGCCACCCAGCTCCTAGTCCAGGCGCTCGTCATTTCCCCCCTAGATTACTGCAACTCCCTCCTAGCCGGTCTCCCAGCTTGTGCCATCAAGCCCCTCCAGAATGCGGCTGCCCTTCTGATCACCAGTCAGCCCAGGTCGGCTCATGTCACCCCACTCCTCATTCATGGTAAATGGTAAATGTTTGGCATTTATATAGCGCCTTTATCCAAAGCGCTGTACAATTGATGCTTCTCATCTCATTCATACACACACTCACACACCAACGGCGATTGGCTGCCATGCAAGGCGCCGACCAGCTCGTCAGGAGCATTTGGGGGCTAGGTGTCTTGCTCAGGGACACTTCGGCACAGCCCGGGCGGGGGATCGAACCGGCAACCCTCCGACTGCCAGACGACTGCTCTTACCGCCTGAGCCATGCCCCCATGCTTGGGGCCTCCCTCCCCGCCTCACCGGGTAAGTGAAAAAACGATGAGCCTCCACTGGCTTCCTATTGCCGCACGCATCCGATTCAGGGCCCTAGTGTTGGCATTTCAGGCTGCTAGGGGGACTGCCCCACCCTACATACAATCCTTAATCACTCCCTACTCCCCAGCTAGACCACTCCGGTCTGCCAGCTCTGGTCGCCTTATGGTTCCCTCACTACGGGCACCTGGCGGTCGAGCTGCACGTTCACGCCTGTTTTCCGTTCTGGTGTATCAGTGGTGGAATGACTTGCCTACCACTGTCAGGACAGCAGAATCCCTCCCCCTATTTTGAGGTAGACTAAAAACACACCTTTTCAAACTGTACCTTAGTCCTGCCTCCTGATTTCCCCCACCCCCCTTTCTGATATCCCTATCCCTCTTGTCTTGCCCCCCCCCCCCCCCCCCCCAAAAAAATAAAAAAAAATAAAATTGCACTTATGATGACTATATGTTTAGAACAACACTTCATGTGTATTTACTAGTTATGGATGTGATGCTTTAAAAAAATGTAAATGTACTCTTATAATCATAATCAAGCATTGAAAGTCTACAACCACTATAGGCTTAGTATCATATCTAGATATGTGTCAGTCAGAGAAGGTTGGTGTGATAGCGCTGTAATCAGCCTCTAACCACATCCGGGGTGTAGCTTACCCTCAAGCAAACAGGACTGGGTAGCGTTTTGCGGTATCGTTACTTGTGTTCATATTCCCATTTTCCCTTTTCTGTTACTCGCTGATACATCAAAACGAACTTGTTGAACGTGTTTAGCAGCATATGTGTGTGAGGCCTGTTTGTTGCCTATCTGTAATAACGTGTCTGAGGCACGACAAATAACTGCGAAAAATTATTTCCATTTATTTCTCTAGTGATGCACCGAGTATTGACTCTAGTAACGTGTTACAAATGGCTTATTCATTCACCCTGCTGAAAAAAAAACCAGCTCAATCTGTTTAGCTATATAGATTTTACATCCGGGCAGTATGTCAGAGCAGCTCTGGTAGCAGTCTTCTCCAAGGGACTAGCCTTGTGCTGAGAAAGTAATTACATTGAAGCTCAAGTGTGACCGGAAAATACAGAGATTGAGAAAACTTTCATGCCCAAGTGGTATTGTGGCTTGTCCGTAGTACTAGTGGAAGAATCGCGTGCATTGCAAGTATTGTACTACCATCTAGTGTCATTTTTATGTATTACAGCTATTCTGTCTCGCAGGACAGGTTTCGGCCCTTACGGTCGATTATTCGCCAGAAAACAGTACATTATTAGATTTCTGTACAATCTGTAAGTGCACGGATGGTTTTTTTTAAATGGTAGATTTTCAGAACTCAGTTTGGAGGTCCTTGTAATAATAATTTTGAAGAATACTTAATAAAAAAGATGACACAATCTAGAAATTAATAGGAAGTTATATGAAGATTTGTGCTTAAAAGTTAACTACGTGTGATTACTGTCATTGTTGCCCAAGCTCAGTTTGAAAACTGAGCAGTATGAGCTCAGGAATTCTGAAATATACTCAATAGCACGTTGACGTGTACATTACACATCAGTCAAACTGCACCCTTACGCACAAAAGTATTAACTGATTGAACCCTAACAGAGTTTATGAGTCCACTCTAGCGACAGAGTGATTTAACACTGAACATTTTACTGTACATACGTAATATTCCTGGCAGTGAAATTTATTAAAACTGGACATCCAAGCATTTGCAATCAGTGCTCCGGAATCCTGAGGCTATTTGGAAGGTCCCCCAAACCACAGTGCTATTAAATTACGTTTTAACCTTTTTGGGGTCTAACAATACATTTGATTCCATTTAAACAATCAGAAAACACCCCAGAAGTGTACAGAAAGGATTCATTCATAGTTCATGCCATTAATTAATTAACGTGAACACTGTCTGATTCACCGTGTGGGTCATTAACACCCACGCCCTCAGCTGACCAATCAGCAGGGTTCCTCCCAAGCTTTTTTCTACCTGTCACCCAGGGTCAGGGTTAGGGTTTTCCCAGCCACTGTCACCCTAGACATGCTCGTGTGGGGAATCAACCAGGGTCCACTGTAACATCCATCCATCCATCCATTATCTGAACCCGCTTATCCTGAACAGGGTCGCAGGGGGGCTGGAGCCTATCCCAGCATACATTGGGCGAGAGGCAGGAATACACCCTGGACAGGTCGCCAGTCTATCGCAGGGCACACACACCATTCACTCACACACTCATACCTACGGGCAATTTAGACTCTCCAATCAGCCTAACGTGCGTGTCTTTGGACTGTGGGAGGAAACCGGTGTAGGGGTCCTCGCACGGGACTCCAAATTATGTAGGGTCCTCGCACGGGCCGCCAAATAACGCAGGGATTTTACTCTCTACGAAACCGGGGCGCCAGTTAAACGTTGTGTAGCAGTATAACTGCAAAAAGTAATCAGTCTCATAAAATTACTATTATCAGGAATATCTAACCACAAATTTAGTATTTTAATTAATAATTAAAATAACCAATACTAATGATTAAACATACCGATAACCTGAAGGTTGGAAGTTCTTCGAAAGACTGCTTTAACTCGGCTCTCATGTCTATGCGATTCCAAAACGGACACCGGGGTTTAATAAAATATATTTATTAAACAAACATACAAACATATAACAGATAAACTAACGGGAAGTTAGTAAGGAAATTTAGTTTGGTATGTGTGTGTGCGTGTGTGTGGCGCGCGCAAGCGCGCGTGTCGCTAGAGTTCTGGGTGTGGTAATGAGTTAGAGTTAGCTGTGAGAAGGGACTACTTGCGTAGTTTTACTCTATATATGCGCAAAAGACGGCGAATCAATTCACGTACATATATATGTAGCTAACCAAACACATTACAATGGTTGGATGGTAAATATTGAAACACAGATTCACAAAAACAGTTAAGACTAAACTAAACACGGGCTATGCCTGAATGTTTGTTTTCTTACTGAGTCCATACGCATTGCTGGATCCAAAAGACATGCTGTCCTTGTAGAAGCGGCGATGGTGCTGTGAATGGTGTCCGGGAGAGATGCGCAGGCTGGGGTGTTCCCGTCTTAGCAGCGCGTTGTCGTCTGATCCGCTGGTCCTTTTCCAGGTGTAAAAGTTCGTTGCTGTTTCGTTGTTGGGCTTTATTGGGGTAAACTGATGTAGCGTTCCGCGTACAACAATTTCCACTCACTATAGGCCACGTAGTTACCGCGAGGTAACTGGGTGTGTCCGTAGGCCTGGTAGTGCGCTGTGCAGCATTCAGCCTCTGTCCGAGTCTCGGAGCAGATGAGCTGAAGCGACTGGCCAAAAGGGGTGCGTCGAAGAGAAGAAGCAGAAGAACAGAAGAAGCAGAAGAGCCAAAGAACGTGTCTTGCTCTTATACGGGACCGTTTATTGCTCCCGCCATTACGGGATTGGCTGAACCAAGTTAGACGTCATTCGTGGTGGACGTCGCAGAATTTTCCTGTGGGAATGTGGAAGTTGTAGTCCCTACACCGGAGTACCCGGAGGAAACCCACGCAGACACGGGGAGAACATGCAATCTCCGCACAGAGAGGCCCCGGCCGACGGGGATTCGAACCCAGGACCTCCTTGCTGTGAGGCGGCAGTGCTACCCACTGTACCATCTGTGCCGCCCACTGTAACATGTATTATGTAAAACCCACGACACAAATACATTTAATGTGATTCGATTTGTCCGCAGCTTTGCTCTCTCTAGAATAGAAATAAAGACCTTTTAATTGGATCTAGCTTCAGATTTACTGACTAGATTGCATTTTTATTACACAAAAAATGCTCTCTCTCTCTCCTGTACAGTGGTCCCTGAGCAAGGGCAGTACTTTGTTCATGCCAGAGGGGGAAAAGGATGCAGTTCCGAGCCAATCAGCAACCACGTTAAATAGCCAACCTTTGCAATCTGTGGTTTCATATACAAGCCATGGGTCACTCATTATCTAGGCTCTAGTTTCCAGATAAGGCTGCAAACCACAGACTCATTTAGATTGATAAAGGTTGCATATGTTCACACTGGGGGTGGCACGGATGGTGCAGTGGGTAGCACTGCCGCCTCACAGCAAGGAGGTCCTGGGTTCGAATCCCCGTCGGCCGGGGCCTCTCTGTGCGGAGATTGCATGTTCTCCCCGTGTTTGCGTGGGTTTCCTCCGGGTACTCCGGTTTCCTCCAACAGTCCAAAGACATGAAGGTTAGACTGATTGGAGAGTCTAAATTGCCCGTGGGTATGAGTGTGTGAGTGAATGGTGTGTGTGCCCTGCGATGGACTGGCGACCTCTCCAGGGTGTATTCCTGCCTTTCGCCCAATGTATGCTGGGATAGGCTCCAGCCCCCCTGCCACCCTGTTCAGGATAAGCGGGTTAGGATAATGGATGAATGAATGAATGTTCACACTGAGCTCATATAGCTCCAGTGATATGACTGGCAAGCATTTTGGGCAAGTGGTCCTGTCAGGTTCTCATTCAGAGAACACCTTTTTCAATGGGAATACATTCATAGTGGCTCTGTTATAAACCAGAGCACACCATTTCAATGGGAATACATGCACACACACATGCACACACACACAAAGACACATGTACACACACACGCGCCTGTATGCTGTGCAGGGAAAAATTCCCTTTTTAAGATATCACAGGTGAGCATTGTCTGATGAAACTGATCCACTAAAAACACAGCAATAGCTATTCTTCTATTTAACTTTTGTATTTATTTGCAAAGGAATGACAGAAAGTGAGAAAGCTTACCGGCTGTCTGATTTGCATCAGACACAGTAAGACTCTTATACACACTTTTCCCAAAGGGGGGGCTTTACCAAAACAAAAAGACATGAAGCTGGCCATGAACATTTATCAGTATTTTGTCTTCTGAATACCCCTTGTTGACCTTGCTGTAAGACCAGAATGTGCTAGCTGAGAAGCAGAGACATTAGGTCAAAGGCTGTCTGTCTGCTGGAGAGAGACAGAGAAAGACTCATAGTAAGCACTAATTCAGGAAGTGATCTAATAGTAATAAGGATTATCACTAAAAGGTTATTTGTAATCACGTGATTGTCTTTATGTTAACACACATTGTCAATTAACAATCAATTAAGAAAATTAGCCTTACAATGTTCACACACACAAACACACATACACGCACACACACCACATGCACGCAAGCACACACACACACATACATGCACACACACAAACACACGCAAGCACACACACAAACACACATACACGCACACACACCACATGCACACAAGCACACACACACACACACATGCACACACACAAACACATACATGCACACACACAAACACACGCAAGCACACACACAAACACACATACACGCACACACACACCACATGCACACAAGCACACACACACATACACTCACACACACACACACAACACGCACACATGCACACACACAAACACATACATGCACACACGCAAGCACACACACAAACACACATACACGCACACACACACCACATGCACACAAGCACACACACACATACACTCACACACACACACACACCGCACACACCACGCACGCACACACTGAAATGAGTGAACTTTCCTCCATTCCCCTCCCCAACCCCTCCCACTTGCTTCTTTCTTCAGATGTCAGCCATTTCCTCAAAGCACAGCTGCATCCACCCCCCCCCCCCCCGCTCCCACCCACCCACCCCTCCCACCCCCTGCTCCCACTCCCTCCTCCTCCTCCTCCTCCTCCTCCTCCTCCCTCTGCACCTCTAGCCCACTTCCCTCGCTCTGTCCCATCGCTTCCGGCCAGGCGCTCCCCGGCAGCGTGCCGCGGGCCCGCGTTCCCCCTCAGCAGGGCCCGCCGGTGATTCAGCAGCTGCACCTTCCTGCGGGCTTCCTGAGCCTCCAGGACCTGCTCAGGGTGTGCGGGGCAGAGCTGATGGCTGCGTCAGTCCAGATGGGGTGCTCCGTGTGCGTGCGTGCCCGGTGCCTGGTGATTTATGGCCGCACGCACTTATTTTATGGCTCCTTCTCTCTCTCTCTCTCTCTCTGTCTTTCGTCTTCCCTCTTCCATCTCTCTCCTTTTTACCGATTTTCACGTTTCAAAAGTGCCTTGTCGCCACGACACATATAGGCACGTGCGTTGTGAATGCATAGGTTACAATAGGGATGTGAGAAATGACGTAAGTAAGTGGTGTTAGTTGTGTGTGTGTGTGTGTGTGCATGTGTACATGTGTAAGATTGTGCGTGTGTATGTTGTATGCTCGCTAGTATAGAGAAAGATAAATGGAAATTATATAACTGCATTTATGTCATATACAATACTGTGCAGAAGTCTTAGGCACCCTAGACTTTATTATATATATGCTTTGTGTGTGTGTGTGTGTGTGTGTGTGTGTGTGTGTGTGTGTGTGTGTGTTAGTATAAAAGAACACATTTGAGATTTCCAAAGATTTAATTTTACAGAGACATTTTTGTATTTCTTTTTTTTAAAGTAACATATCACTGTAAGCAATTGACTACTTTTTACAAAAAAACTTGATCAATCCTGTCTGAGATCAGAGGCAAGGAGCCTAACCAAAGTCTGCAGAAGAACTGTGGCAAGTTCTCCAACATGCTTGGAAGAACCTCCCTGCTGATCGTCTTATAGAACTGCAGGGCAGTGTTGGCCATCTCAGAGAAGTGATGCAGTTTTAACGCCGAAGGGTGGTCACAAAAAATACTGATTCTGCCAAATGACTACAATGTAATGTAAAATGTATAGTATGTTTATTTAGGACCTGACCAGAATGTTATACAGGTGCCTAAGACTTTTGCACATTACTGTATATGTAAATTCTAGTGTTTTATCCCATGCAGCTCCAAATAATGGCTCCAGGGATCCACATTTCTCACTTGTATTTGGTGATAATAAAATCGAGCAATGATGAAATGGAAACAGGCATATTATTATTTTTTTAATTTAATTTAATTTGACAGGGACAGTGCACAATAGATAAATATATTGCAACAGTAATATTCCAACTGTATAACCCAACACGGATCTTAAGGAGCTGCATTATGGTACACTGTGTCAGGATATTCTGATTCTGAACAAGCAGCGAAGTATTAAGAACATTATAATCACATATTTGTGACCTTACACCTTAAAGGGTTAAATTTTCACACACTTTGCGTTTTCACTTCTTCATTTTTGATGCAAATCTGACGATCTGTCAAAGAACACATCAAGCCTGGAAAAGGACGATGCCCTTTTCTCCTGTTTAAATGCAAACAATATGTCCCACGTACACCTGATTCAGTGTCCAGATTCTACACTTCTTAAAAACACAAGGGGAAGGGAAGGGCCCATATCAAGCACTGTGAATCCAAAAGTGAATTTGGACAAAGTGAATTTGGACATCAACATAAGAGGCATTAAGCATTGGGTAATTAACCTGAATATGTATATTTCTAAATATGTTCTCTTTATTTATGTATTTCTGGGTTGTTGATCCGATATGCCCCCATAAGAACCCCATCCTGTACTCAGGGCCAACTTTGTGTCCCAAAAGCCAGATAGAATGTGACGTAGCCTTATCAGTTCAAGCACACATTCTCCAGATTCAAGTCATTTTTAAGACACATCAGCTACTTTGAAACAATATTTCAAATTTTATACTATGCGTTCATAGTTTTTCCATATTGTTCAACAAATTTTACAGAGGTTTTAATTATTATATAGTAGTATTAATAATGCTAATAATAATAATAACAATAACAATCTTATGATGATTATTATTATTATTATTATTATTATTATTATTATTATTATTATTATTATTATTTTGTAGCTATTTTCTGTGATGCAGTGAGAAATATGTATTATGACACCTTTTGCAGTTTAGCTTCTTAAATGATGTGGAAGATCACTCTCCGTTGTAAATAATCAACAAAGGAATAACAAAAAAAAGGATTTCTCTATTCTGCCACCACAAAACCACCACACTGGAAAAAGACTGAAATGTTTGATGACAATGCGGCAGCGGCAGTCGCTCACCTTTTGACCACGATAAAGGCACTTTAAAGAACAGCCCCGTGATTGCTGTAAACACCTCCCCCCTGCTCTTCTTCCCGTGTGTCACCGTATGCCAAACCGCAGGTCGGAACTGCCAAACCAGACGCGAAGAGCCTCTTTAATTACAGCGCCACGGAACGGAAGGCTGACGAAAACAACGCTACTGGAAATGACGCGACACTTGTGCACGAGAACGTTGGCGGACGTAACAAACAAATACACCCCCGCTATTTGAGAAATAAAAGAAAAGAAAAAAACAGTGGATCTACAGGCAATTACACCGTTTCATTTACATTTTAGCCATTTAGCAAGAACTGAAGTACTCTTAACTGTGTTGTGGAGTGTGCTATTTTAAAAATGTGTATACAAGTCTGGGGATAAATTTTTTTTTTCTTTCTTTCTCGATCTTTGTCTCTGTAATCCTCAATTTTAGATTTGTTATCAAACAATTCACAGTTTAATTCAAGGGGCAGATTTTCAGTGCACATACATAAACCATTTATATAACCTATAATTATATTCATATATTCCAAAGCACCTTGCCCAAAGCTGCAACAGCAGTGTCGTACCTGAAAAATCAAACCCATGTCCTTTCACAAAAAAACCTCAACAAACATTAAAAATTTAAATCCTGACATTACTGCATTTTTGTGGGAGATTGCGCCTCTAACCAGTTGCCAATGAACAGTTAACAAGTCATTGTATACAATGCTAGAAATGCTGACCTCTGAGCATGGTCCCTTTGCAGTCCAGAACCTGTTTAAAGAAATGAATTACATATTGCTGAACCCTAACCTAATTCATAGGCTGGTTTTGAATGATATAAAAAACAATCAAGCATGTCCATACAAGTGCATGTGCACTGTGCCTATCTCAGTGCAGGTAACTACCGTAACATTTAACTTGACAGCCATGACTGACTATGGGGAATAAATAGCATGTCCAAAAGGATGTTTTCCCCCGCAGGTCATGACCCACCTGCACCCCAGGCACAGCTTGTGATCCACAGCTTGATAGGTGTGTAGTGCCCACCCGGGTGCTGTGCGGCAGCCATTTTGCAGCAAAATTCTCGCCACACATAATCTGAAGTGGAGAGGAAGATAAGGACCTCTTAGCCCAGGGGTGTCAAACTTTCAATCAGCAGCCAATTAAGGCCTTGAGAACGGGGCGGGGCAGCCTGTAGTGTAGTGGTTAAGGTGAATGACTGGGACACGCAAGGTTTGTGGTTCTAATCCTGGTGTAGCCACAATAAGATCCGCACAGCCGTTGGGCCCTTGAGCAAGGCCCCTAACCCTGCATTGCTCCAGGGGGGATTGTCTCCTGCTTAGTCTAATCAACTGTACGTCACTCTGGATAAGAGCGTCTGCCAAATGCCATTAATGTAATGTAATGTAATGAGAACAAGGTGTGTGGACTCTTTAGCCAATGAAGGACAATGAAACACACCAAAAACCAGCAGACACTCCAGGACTGGAGTTTGACAGTCCTGTCTTAGCCAGTTAAATCAGGGCATGATTAGGTGGCAGGATGAGAGATTCACGTTGAGACTTTTAACCAGGGGTGTTGTCCCAATTCTGAAAAAATTCATCTGGAGGAGACAAGTGGAGGATGCATTTTTCAGGGCATTGGGACACACTGCGGGAAAGCCCCTATTCTTTGTGTCATGGGATCTTTAACGAGCCCAATGAGTCAGGGCCTCGGTTTACAGTAACACCTCATCTGAAAGAAGGCACTTCCTACAGTACAGTGTCCCCATCACTGCACTGGGGCATAATTAAGCAAAGGGAAGAGGGCTCCCACTTGGCTCACCAAAAACACCACCAGGAGCAACTTAGTTCTCCCAGGTGGTCTCCCATCCAAGTACTAACCAAGCCCACACATGCTTAGCGTCAGCCAGAGTCAGAGTCCATGACAGCTGACAGTGTTCCTTCCCCGATTCCCATGCCCAAAGTCTAGCCAAACTGCCGCACTGACCACATCATCCTCAAATACTGATGCTCCAGGTGGTCCCTTTTTATGTACCCCAGAGCCATAGAAAATAACCAGAGAAAGTACCTTACAGGCAACAATATGAGAGTACTGAAGATGTCGGGGCATCCCCAACACATGGAACATACTCTAGCCGGAATGAACTTTCACTAAAAATAAAGTTTGTGGTGAAATGACTTTTTTTTTTTACTTACCTTTGAATGCAAGGTGAATAAATGTTAGCGAGGTAAAACCAGCGGGACAGAGAAATTGCTCTGGAAAAAGTAACACGGCTCTAAAACCGAAAACAGGATGCGTATTTTAACAGAGTGGGCGCTGAAAAGTACCTTTCAGCAGACCTTACGGGTAGCACTTAATCACAGTTCGAGTTTAGAATAGATAGTAAAATTTGGGGCATTTTCCATCACAGGTGCAAGTAGGGGCAGTAAGTGGCTGATATTTGGGAAGACTGTTGAATATGTATAGACTGAGCGTAAATCCATGGTTTTTGACAAATGTTACTATATAACCATCAGACAACCTCTGTAATGTTCCTGTTTAGAGACATAAAATGCCATGAAAAGTGTACTCACACTGAGCAATAAAGACGTGTACATAGACGCAGAGCTCCTCTTCCAAAAATGGAATGTCTTTTGTCTAAAATATTTCTTACATAATTATCTTTCTCCACCTCCTGATCAATGTGATTGTTATACAGTATGCAACAAATATTTTTTTACAGTTTCTAACTTTTTTACTTTTTAATGCTATGCGTTTGGAATGTTCTTAAATGAAAATTCTAATGCTGATGTAACAATCACTGTAAGTATTTGAAAGCAATGGATTTCTAGAGCGCTGACTTAGAATTTTAAAGAGAAAAAAAAAAAAACCATTACACACAACCTACTCTTTCAAGGGGTTTTAATAGACCCCAACAGCAATGGAATAATTTCCCTCATAGTTTACACACAGCAGGTACTCTAAACCTAGACTTGTGGTGGTGTATACTTGTGGTTTAAAAGCCCTTCTCGCTGTGCTGTTACCCACACTCTGTGTGCCATCGTAATACTGTTGCCAAGGTTCCCTCGTGACACTTTTGGTATGATCTGAATTATGATGCTGCGTGGCTATCACAGCTGTACAATAAATCATGAAGTGCACATTGGAGTGTACGGGTGACCCTTCTCACTGGCGTCACATTCAGCTCTAGGGATTTGGTACTTCTTAAAAGTTCCTCGTTCCGCCTCTGAGCTTGGAACGATCAGTCACACACACACACACACACACACACACACACACACACGCACAACAATCAAGCTTGCCACTTGCTGATTTTAAACCCCATTTAAACTCATGCTAGAGTAATGGAAGCATGCTCCTGCTCTTAATCCCTGCTGCTAATTTTCCTGTTTACACAACAGTATAATGCCTGTATGCACTATGCTCGTGTCGTTTTCATTGTTGGGCTTTGACCTCAACTTTGTGTGTCTGTTCTGGCAATACAAAAGAGATGGTTGGATGGATGGAGGGATAGATTGATAGATAGATAGATAGATAGATAGAGAGACACTTCCGAAAGTATTCAGACCCCTTCAATGTTTGTACACTTTATCGTGTTGTAGATTTAAATGGATAAAATTACAATATGTGCCAATCAATCTACACCCGATAGCCCATAATGACAAAGTGAAAACATGTCTACAATTTTTTTGCAATGTAATAAAAATCTAAAACTGACATCTCTCATTCACATAAGCATTCAGACACTTTGCTGTGGCACTGCAAATTGTGGTCAGGTGCATCCTGTTTGCTTTAGTTATCCTTGAGCTGTGTCTAGATCTCGGTTGGAGTCACACTGCATGCCAGGACAAAAACCAAGCCATGAAGTCCAAGGAACTCTGTGTAGACCTCTGCGATAAAATTGTAGTCAGGCGTATACTGTATCAGGGTAAAAACTATAACAGTATAAAACTGTATAAAACAGTATAAAGCTGTGAGTGGTCCCAGGACACAGTGGCTTCAATAATTGTGAAATGGAAGAAGCTGGGAACTATAGGGCATTTTACATAAGAGTGCCTCTCTGCAGACCCCCAAAAGAAAACAGACTGTGCTTACCATGTTGACACAGGGTCAGCAAGGCTTGATGAAAAGTCAGTGCCCGTCAATACAGGACTATTGCTCCCATCATTGTGCTGACTCTGCGCAATTCTGCCACCTCAGTGGAATGCACTGTATAAACCATGGGTTTTCCACAATACAGTGGTGTAGTACGCCGGTTGCTGAATAAAGATCTTGAAACAGCATTTGGAAATAAACCACAGGTAATGCAAGTTACCTGTGAGTCAGCATCCAGCTGTGCTACAAAGGTTAACCAGGTTTGTTAGGCATACAGCGATAACATCAGCAGGACCATTGTTGTTACTGCTGTCTTGTGACTCTTTATTTGATGATTTGTTGTTTTCCTGTAAACCCTGGGCATATCGAGGGGAATGTGGAATGGTTCGGGGAGACACACTAATACGACCTCCTGCGCACTATTCATGTAAAGCCATTCATATTACATCTTGTAATTCTTGTAACACATTGTAATTCTATTTCTGCAATGCACATTGTTTTGTAAATTGTATTAATTTGAACCTGCATCCTCTTGACTCGCATCACTGCCCACTTTTAGAGTCCTCACAGATATAGACAACCTAGGATACCTGCACTCCGTAGTCACTCACCTATACACCAGTGCCGTCACAAGATACATAATTGTATCATTGCAGGCTATACAGGCCACAGGCACATCCGCATTTACATAGATAGCGATTGTATAGAGCCACACTATTGGCGGACATTTGCAGTTCCTTTTGTTAAACTGTTAGAACAGATGAGCTGTTGAACTTATCATTTGGAGTCAGATAAACGAGAACAAAATTAAATTAACCCTGTTCCAGTAGCATTGGTCAGACTACACACATTTCCTTCACCTCTCAGATACTTCTACCTCTTGGTGTATTTGGGGGGTTCTTACAGAACCACCAGGACTCTTCCTAGAGTTACCCGTCCAGCCAAACGGAGTAACCGGGCAAGAAGGGACTTGGTCAAGGAGGTGACCAAGAATGCAACAGTTACTCTAAGAGAGTTTAATCACATTAATCACATCGTGAGTGGCATTGTACAAAAACATCAGTAACATGTAATGTAACGTTACATTAGCGATGCTCTTCTGCATACGTTGTAATGCGTGGTTATTTGCGTTACTGTCACCTTCCTGTTAGCTTCGACCAGTCTGGCCATTCTCCTCTGACCTCTCTCATTAACAGTGTTTTTTAGCCTGCAGAACTGATACTGTTTACTGATAACCAGCGTACTACACCACTGTATTGTGGGAAACCCATGGTTTATACAGTGCTATTTCAACTCAACAGTTCTGGGAGCATTCCACTGAGGTGGCAGAATTGCGCAGAGTCAGCAAAATGATGGGAGCAATAGTCCTGTATTGACGAGCACCGTCTTTTCATCAATCCTAGCAAAACGCGTATTTAATATGAAGTATTTGTGGAAGCATAAATCTGGTAAATGTAGTGTTTCTAGCCCTCGACTCGAATGCAGGCAGCTAGAAAAAACTACACATCCCAGAATGCTTTACGAACGCACTGTCTTTCTGGTGGTTTGTCAGCGGGAGCTTGACAGCTACCTCCAAGGAGGTGAATATAACCAAATGTTGTAGTACTTAGCATGCAATATCAAAGCGTTTAGACAAGGGAACAGAAAGTTAAAGTTCACCGTCACCTACCTGTCGAACCTCGGTCAAATGGGAAACGGAATAAATAAGGTAGGCTTGCATCTCGACTGTCAATTGTGTGCGTGTTCGTATAGTAAACTGCTAGTGGCTTGCTAAGTTTGTGAATTATATTTTACTTTTCTCAGTGCGGAGCATTTCTGCGAGATAAAATACTGAAGAAAAAACAAAAAATAGTGTTGTTTTTATGCAGCCTTCCTCTTGTAAAAGACGTGTGCATTTTACAACAAACACGTCTGTAGGTATGTCGAAATAAGCAGCCAGGGTCTATAAAAGGCTGGATGCTGCCTGAACCTAGCCTTTCCCTTCATTTAGGGCATATTGACATTGCCACGTCCAATTTAATTTGAATGACATTTTTGCATATGCCTGCTACTGTAAGCCTAGTATGTAACAGCAATCTCTCTCTCTCTCTCGCTCTCTCTCTCTCTCTCTCTCTCTCTCTCTCTCTCTCTCTCTCTCTCTCTCTCTCTCTCTCTCTCTCTCTCACACACACACACACACACACACACACACATCGGCTATATGTTGTGGGTGATAGACTAAAGGATCACTGTATGCATACCACACCGATGTTCTCCAAAGCACATAAGAAAACAAGCACAGCACACAGTAGTTACGGTATTTTATTCAGCGCTGGAAATGAAATGAGTTCCCAATGCGCTTCTCCTATCCGGACGCAGTGCTAAATAAATGACTAAATTAAAAAAATTTAAAAATCGTGCAAGAATGTACAAGTGGAGATTAGATCTTAGGGTACAGAAAAACCTTATGCTTCCGCATTCTAACATTCTCATAGTGCATAGTGGTGGTTTTCTTTTAGTTTTCTTTTCAACCTGTCATTTGTCACTGACGGCAATTTTACATCGCTGACTCCCCCCCCCCCCCCCGCCGCCAAACAAAACATTCTCACGCCTACACACACGCGCTGTATAAAATGTGATTTTGTGATTTTCACTTCAAGTTTCCCATGAAATGAAGTTTTGATGCTTTATGAGGTTCTTAATGATCCCAAAGTTATTAGTTCTTAATTTCCGCTCTTATTTTGCTCATCTTTAATTATTTTAATTTATTATTAAGAATTCCTCTGGGATTATGTTTCAGCTCAAGGGTTGGTCCAGAAGACTGAGCGGTGATTGTTTGTGATCGCCGTTCATTTTCATGTGGAACCTTGCACGTTCTGGCACGAAAACGCTCCTGTCACGTGGGCTACTACTGTAGATTAAAATCGGCCCTCATTCTCCCGGGGCATTATCGCGCCGAGTTAGGACGCATTCCCACTCCCAGTGAGTTTTAAATGAGTGTTAAATCCAGATAAGCGGAATTTTTTTTTCAAGTGAGCGGAAGTTCATTTGCTCTAATCGGGATCTCTTGCCAAATGAGCCAGAGACCGGCAGCGGAGAATGTCGAGTTCTGACTGTGCGTGCTGCTAGCTTCCCCCCACTCTTGCTCACACACTGTGCCATTCGTCATTCGTCAGTGGTCAAATTTAGCCCTGGGGCTTTGTGCCATGTGTCCGTGGGGTTAAATATAACCGCTCTCTCCGCCTGCATGGGTCATTGTCACGGCCATTGTATCTGCGTTAACCTCCTAAGACCTGGCCTACACATGCGTGGACTCCACATTTTGGGCTGTACAACCATAATACTTAATTCTTAAGACCGAGAGTCCACATATGTGGACATCATTTTTCTCAAAAACTACATCATGTCAAAAGATGATGCTTAGTTTTTATACTTATCAGGTCCCAATAAGCCCAAATAGCAAAGAGAAATTAAAAATGCATACCAAAAAAGAGTGCGGGTCTTAGGAGGTTAAAGCAATAATTTAGTAGTAATATTCACAGCTATTTAGATCTTTTTTGGGGGGCGACATGGCTGTAAGAGCAGTCGGAGGGCAGTCGGAGGGTTGCCGGTTCGATCCCCCGCCTGGGCTGTGTCAAAGTGTCCCTGAGCAAGACACCTAACCCCCAAATGCTCCTGACGAGCTGGTTGGCGCCTTGCATGGCAGCCAATCCCCGTTGGTGTGTGAGTGTGTGTATGAATGGGTGAATGGAGAAGCATCAATTGTACAGCGCTTTGGATAAAGGGCGCTATATAAATGCCATTATTTTAAAGGATAATAATGAAATGAATATTTTAGACGGTGGTAACGCTCTGGTGAATGTGACCGCTGACTGAAATGCAGTACTCAGGGCAGTTGCAAACGCATGCACGTAAAAACCATGACCAAACATCAGTTAATCTCTTGTTGGTTGCTTGTTGCAGGTCCTGCCGGATTTATACCTGGGGAACTTTAAAGGTAGGCCTGCTTCCCTCTCTCCCTTTGAGACAGACAGAGTGCGGTGCTGTGCGCTGGTCAGACCGTGTGTTTAATGATGGCTGGTTAGACCATGTGTTTAATGATGGCTGGTTAGACCGTGTGTTTAATGATGGCTGGTTAGACCATGTGTTTAATGATGGCTGGTTAGACCATGTGTTTAATGATGGCTGGTTAGACCATGTGTTTAATGATGGCTGGTTAGACCATGTGTTTAATGATGGCTGGTTAGACCATGTGTTTAATGATGGCTGGTTAGACCATGTGTTTAATGATGGCTGGTTAGACCATGTGTTTAATGATGGCTGGTTAAACCATGTGTTTAATGATGGCTGGTTAGACCATGTGTTTAATGATGGCTGGTTAGACCATGTGTTTAATGATGGCTGGTTAGACCATGTGTTTAATGATGGCTGGTTAGACCATGTGTTTAATGATGGCTGGTTAGACCATGTGTTTAATGATGGCTGGTTAGACCATGTGTTTAATGATGGCTGGTTAGACCATGTGTTTAATGATGGCTGGTTAAACCATGTGTTTAATGATGGCTGGTTAGACCGTGTGTTTAATGATGGTCGGTTAGACTGTGTGTTTAATGATGGTCAGTTAGACCATGTGTTTAATGATGGCTGGTTAGACCATGTGTTTAATGATGGCTGGTTAGACCGTGTGTTTAATGAATGCAGTGCTACACAGACCACGTTAGACCGCGTGTTTAATGAACACAGGCCTATACAGACTGTGTTTGACCGTGTGTTTAATGAATGCAGTGCTATAGAGACCGCGTTAGACTGTGTGTTTAATGATGGCTGGTTAGACTGTGTGTTTAATGATAGATGATAAGAGTTGATGTACGCTCATGAGCACTTTATTAGGTATTTTTTAGATTTATTTTTGAGACTTCTACTGCTGTAGCCTATCCACTTGCAGTTATGATGCGTTGTGTGTTCAGAAATGCTCTTCTGCATACCACTGTTGTGATGCGTGCTTATTTGCGTTACTGTCACCTTCCCGTCAGCTTTGACCAGTCTGGCCATTCTCCTCTGACGTCACTCATTAACAAGGCGTTTCCGTCTGCAGAACTGCTGCTCGCTGGATTTTTGGTTTGTTTTTTGCACCATTCATTGCAAACTCTAGAGACTACTGTGCGTGAAAATCCCAGGAGATCAGATCAGTGGTTTGAGATACTCAAACCACCCTGACTGCCACCAACAATCGTTCCACGGTCAAAGTCACTTAAATCACATTTTCCCCCCTATTCTGACGGTTGATGTGAACATTAACCAAAGCTCCTGACCTGTATCTGCATGATTGTATGCATTGCACTGCTGCCACACAATTGGCTGATTAGATCATCGCATGAATAAGTAGGTGTGATAAAGTAAAGTGCTTGGTGAGTGTATGTGTTTCAGTTCCCCTCTAAGGCGAAGCTTGGGGGAAATGCTGGCCTGCCCTCCAGTTTCAATAGGGCTATCTGTGACCTGGCTCACAGTCCAGCCCTGTTAGAGCCACAGCCCAGAGAGAGAGAGAGAGAGAGAGGGGGAGGGGGGAGGGAGAGATTGAGAGAAAGACCCTCCCATATAGTACTTCCCTGGAGCAGAAGTGGACAGGGGGTGGTGAGGATAGATTGATAGTTAATAGATAATTAGATACATAAATACATAGACAGACAGACAGATATGTAGATAGATTGATAGGTAGAAGGGATGTCAACATGCTGTGTGATATTTAGAGTGATGGAAAATGTGGAGTGGAGCCTTATTTATTTCCCCAAGGCATGAGAGAGAGGGAGGGAGAGGGAGAGAGAGAAAGGGAGAGAGGGAGGGAGAGAGGAGAGAAGGAGAGAGAGGGAGAGGGAGAGAGAGAGGGAGCGAGAGAGGGGGAGAGAGAGAGAGGAAGAGGGAAAGAGGGAGAGAGGGGGTGAGAGAGAGGGAGAGAGAAGGAGAGAGGGGGAGAGAGGGAGAGAGAAAGAGAGAGGGAGAAAGAGGGAGGAATGTTGCTTTAAACACACCGTTAGTATTAGCGCTGGTTTCAGAATGAATTGGTCTGTGCGGAAAGCAAGTGGCGTCTTGTCATCCAATCAGACACTGCCAACTGACTCATGATCTCTCATCATTATTTTTAGTTTGCTTTGCCCCGTCTCTTGTTAAGGAGCAATGAGAGCGTTTTATTGCATCATCCTTGCCCTTTCTAACGGAGCTGCAGGTGCCCAGAGCAAGGGGTGCCTCTGTACCGTAGGGCTCAATGAGCTGAAGCAGCATATGACAGACTGGGGTCAAATAATCTACGTAATTGTTTTGTGTGCAAATACTTTTCTGTGCTCGATTGATCTTGCCTGGTGCAATTGAGCCAAAAAACAGGACCAGGAGGCAGGGAGCGTTTGCACTTTTTGAGAGGATTTCATAGGTTCCAGTACAGGAGACAAGCTCAGTAAAGCTTAGAGAAGTTTTTGAATTCAAAACAATTACGTATTTGACCCAGGTCTGGTATACGATAGTATATGCTCATGTAATGTACAAGACAACGTGTGCGTGTATGTCAGTCCTTAGTGGGTATAAGACCAATGAGAGGGAAATCACTTTCACCACTAATTAAGTTAAAAAACAATTCCGATTTTTGTTGAGGGACAAACAGACGTATGGCAGTGGGCTGGTTTTGGCGTGAGCGGGTTGGAATCTGAAACCACAGAGGGGCACTCTCTCTGCGTGCGTGCGTGAGTGTGGGAAGGGGCTGAGCCCACCTCCTGCCCCCACCTCCCCGCCCTGGGATGTCCCCAGAGGCAGTGAGAAGGTTTCGAGACTGGGGCGAAAAACCTCACCTCTGGGACCCTCACCTCTGCCAGCTGAGCCCCTGCTGCTGGACTCCTCTGTTCAATCCTCTCGTTTTTAGCACCACGCTCGTTCCCCTGCCCACTTCTTTAATCGTGTCAGTAATTTAGCTGCAGAAAAAACATTTCATTTATCAAAAAATCAAAAAAAATTATTTTTAATATAATTATATATATATTATATATATATATAATATATATATATATTTTTTACATTTTAACATTTTAGTTCACAGGACCAAGCAGACAAATATGCATACACCATATGATCTCATGAACTCTATTTCAGATACGGGATTGGTTGTGTAAGGAATTAATACCCCTCATGTTGCATTTCTATTAATCCTGATATTATTTGTATATTTGTTTCTCGAAATTTTGTCATTTCTTTATTGGTGGTGCGGGCATTAATATTAGCTTATTAAAGTGGTGAAGGTTAACTCCAACAGTAAAACACATGACTGATTCAGACGTTTAATTGTTATTAATAATAATAATAATTATAATAATAATAGTAGTACCTTCATTTTGTATAGCGCTTAAAAAAACCTAAAAAAAAAAAAAAAAACATTAGTATTGCCCTGTAGTTCCACTAGAGTAAGCATTCTCAATTATAATTCATTGATTTATTTTATTTATTTATTTAAAAATGTATTTAAAAATAGTTTTATGCCAATGTCTTTGGCAGTATATATGTCCAGATTGTTTAAAACAACCATTATTTCATATGAAACCTTGGACAACATTGATTTATTTCACTGTTGGGGTTGGGGTATCTGAATCAAAGGATTTGATGTGCCTTGTCATAATTTCATAAACCGCTTTTATGATCACACATTATTTTGAGGAACAGAAATGTTCTGCTTGGTGGAGAAAAAAAAAAAACAGACCTGAAACCCGTTTGGTTTTGATCTTGAACACAAAGTAATGCCAGAGTGGCTGCATAGATTGGCACTTTGTATTGCGGAGATATTGCGTAGCAATGTGTTTTCATCGTTTTATCTTATCTATGTTGTTGTACTGACAATGCAAGAGCAATAACAAACCGGCGGACAATGATAGCGACAATATCAAACCAAATTAAGTAAAGCAAACCATCTGTGATATTAGGTGTGCAGTTTTCGAATTACTTGTGAAATAACTGTTCTGAATCATAAATTGTAGACACATGCAGCATACGTATATGCATTCAGTCATTGGCTCAATCATTTACCTGTATCTATTCTATAGACAGCATAGGCTTTTTATGGATCTAATCATTTTTTGACTTAAATAAATTACTAAACTGCAAATGGCTGTTGTGCCAGTAGGCATCAACAAGAAATAAACATTAAATAGCCGCCCATTGATTTTTAATTTTACTGATATAATAATGACATTTTATTTCTTCAGTTGTGGTTTTGTTATTTGATGGTGGTTTTGCAGTCTTTCACAAGGAGCATAAAACCATTGGTTTGCATAATAGCAGTAATGCAGCTCTGGAAAATAAGAAAGTAAAATGCTTTTAATGTGACAGATTTAGAACACACTTATTATTCAATGCGTGTATTTATCAGTTTTATTGCTACACTCTATCTCCCCCCTCTCACAAATCCTCAATTCTCTTCTCCTTCGTAGTGCTTCTGCAGTATAAATGCAGTGTCTGAACTCTGAAATCCCGGCAGGGCCCAAGAGGCACAGTTCACTGTGATAAAACTTTATTCCTCCTCTTTCAATTAAAAAGTCTCCCTGTTTGAGTGCTGAGTGCACAGTTTGACTATAAAAGGCCACGTCTTTCTGAAGATTATCTCAAGGGTCCCACATTATTTTAATAGAAAATATGTAATTCATAAGAAATGGGGGTTTTTTTTCATGTAATGCAAATAGTTGTTTGTTTTGGTTGTATTTAAATATTTATCTACATTGATAGTAGAGTTTGCAGTCCTCCACACTGCAGGTCTGTTGACTTTGTCTACAGAACATGGTCACAAATATGTAGTTAGAATCTTAACTGAACTTTCTAAAGATGATAACAATCCTGCTGGTCATTGAAAGCAATGGCGTTCTAAAACACTGGCTTAGAAAATAAATAAAAAAACATACCTACAAACCTACTCTTCAAAGGGCATTTTTCAGCTAGGTAATGTTTTATCATTTGAATAAATGTATTTCCATGTATGTGTGTTTATGGAGACTGGCACAGTATCCTGCAGGTTCTACATATCGCACACTGCTAGCATTCACACCCTCGTCAGATGTTTGCAGAACAACTTGAAAAAAAACAAAAGAAAAATACATCTGTTCGAAGCAGAAAACCTATGGCTTCCTTTTGAAGAACAAAATTTGATTATAACATTTGCTGTTTGGTGCTTTTCAGCCAAGGTGTTGGACTGTTTTAGAAACATTGGCTTTCCGGTTTTTTCTTTCAGTTGAAAATGAGAAAAGCTGTTTGTGTGTCCCAGGGCTGGGCAAATTCTGAGGTGAAGGGCTGGGGTTTCATGGAGAAAAAAATCGCCTCAAATCTGTCTGACGGACACAAGCGGCCTTCCTGATTGGTCAGCCAGAATGTTCTGATTTTGTTTATTTCGCTGCTGTCTCCCCCCCCCATTTCACAGATGCACGGGACAGGGAACAGCTGGCCAGAAACAACATCACCCACATTCTCTCCATCCACGACAGCGCCACTCCGCTGCTGCAGGTACGACCGCTCGGCTCCGGCCCGGCCCGGTTACTCCACCGGGGCCTGACGTGGCGGCGACCGCCGTGCGCTCTGAAACAAGATGGAGGCCTGAGAGCACAGTACTGCCCATTCTTACGCTGCGCAAAACAGCCACACGCAGGTAACGGGGTGCTGCCAACATCCCAGCATGCAGTGCAACACTGTGCAGCTGTTCTGGGCTGCTAGCTGCACACCGGAGATGAAGGCGTGATGGCACTCTCAGCTGTCCTGATGGCCAGGCATGTTACATTAACAAAATCTATTGAGACTGCTAATGCACTTTCATTTTTATTTTCCCATTGAACTCTTTCAATTTAAATGACAATATTACATATTATAAAGTTAAATCAGGACACAACTTGTGGCCGTTTTTTGGCCTTGCGTGAACAGAGAAAGCCATGATTTATGTAACACATAGGTAAGTCTGTGACCAAAGCACTTTTCATGTGTGCATTCAGGGGTTGGATCTGGTAAATGGTAAATGGTAAATGGTTGGCATTTATATAGCGCCTTTATCCAAAGCGCTGGTGATCTGGTGCAGCCTGCAAAGTAAACATATCTGATCACAGTTGGGCTCACTGTCACCACCAGTGCCATGTCTACAAGGACATACAGTAGTGCTGAGTGACTGTGTCAGTGATGCAGAAGGTGACCAGATCAAACGCCTGCCTTATCTACAGCGAATACTGTGACTTTCTAATGAGGGATTCCATGGAAGAGGTTGACTTGAAGATGATATGTCATTCAATTATAATTGTCAAAACCGGACAATGTATGCCCTGGCCATAACATAGAAACATACTGTATGTTCCTGTTAATTGGTTATGGTGCAGTATGACATGGGCCAAAGGATGAACAGCTTGCATGTTTGTGAGTAATATATTAAAAGAACAAAAACAGACCTGACAGGACATTGGACATTGAGCTCTTGCCCTCAATTTCCTGTAATGGAAAAGAAACCAGCAGAAAGCAGAACACATCAAAGTAATCTCCGTCACAGCACTGACAACGTACCATAGAGTTCACTTCACTGTGAAAAAGGTCCACTGTGGTCTGTCTTTCTACTGTCTGTTGGGCTTTCAGATTATTCATTTTTATGAACTGCATGCTTGTTTTATCTCATACGTCAATCTGTGCCTTAATATGCATAACCCGTGCAACAGCGCAAAAGTGGAACAGAACCGAATTATGTGCCAACGATGACTTTTTATCCGTCTCTGCATCTACTGTGCGAATGAACGAAAGCATGCTTTGAAAGTGCCACTTTCTGCCATTTCATTGTCGCAAGGAAAGTGTCAAGTAGTGTAAGTATTCTCACTAGTAAGGGTTTGGCATTTTCAGTCCTTGTTATGTAACAGGGAGGACAATGCAATACTGAACCCGCTGTGGGTCAGCATGGTAGTATCCTTGGCCTTGGCTTCTGCATAAGCTGCTATCACTCTGTGTTCTGCTCTGCCAAGGGGGCTGCCAGGGCTCTGAATTTCAGTGTGAACTTTAGAATATCTAAAACAAATGCATATATATATATGTATATATATATATATATATAATTGTATGTTCCAAGTCTTGAAAGTACAACTTTCTAAAAGAGTTAGTCTCAGGTTAGTTTCTCGGTTGCCGCTGGTTTTAGAGCCGAGAGGCGAGAGCGGAGTCATAGCGAAAACGCCAGGCGCAGACGCTGCGGATCTCTGGCCCTGTCCTCAGGCCACCTGAGCTCAGCTGCTTCAGCCTTTCAGTTGCTGAACCGGCAACGGTCTGCTCAGAACCAGCAGACCATCGGTTCCCGTGGAGACCAGGGACCTTCCGTCCCGAAACAGATCTGTGTCGGTGAAAAAAACGACAGAGATTAGTTTGATTGCCGGATATGTCTCTCGCAGCGCACCACAGTATACAGTACTGTATGACTGGAAATGGAGATTAGCACAGTAACTGTTTTGTCATTGTATTGTCAGACTAGTCTGTGTTGTCATTTATGTGGGAAACCTGCAGCAAATACACAGGCTCCCTTTTCACAGACAGTGATTTTTTGGGTGTTTCACCAGCGAACTGCACTAAACCCTGGGCTGACGCAGTGTCCAGTCTCTCTCTGATACTCCATTTTTGCATGCCCAGGTGTAACTGAAGAATCCGGTCCCCCCCCCCCCCCCCCCAGGAGGGAACCTGTTTGTCCAGTAGTCACACCCTGCAGCCTGCTCTCCAAAATGTGGGTCTCAGTGACATTCATTTTGGAGCCTGTCGTCTAGTGGCTAAGCTCCAGGGGGGATTGTGCCCTGCTTGGTCTAATCGCATCTCTTAAGTTGAATAATTTAGGAGCACATTAATGCATCCCAATTAGTAGAAATAGCTCCCAAACCTTTTTTTTATCACACGTCAATTTACAGGTGAAGGCTCGGATGCTAATGGTGACGCTCCGCAGAGCCTTGGTATCTTCTTTTCCAGTTTCACATGGAGGTGGAGCGGTATCTGTCAGTGCCTCTCCCTGTATGGGGACTCGCGTCTGACTGGCCTCAGTGAATCTGACCTTTCTCATGACTTTCTTCTCTTTCACACGGAGAACAGAACTGAAAACCCAGGCCTTTCAGAGTCAGCGACACATAATATCTGTGTTTTCACTGCTTCTGAGTGGGGCGATGGCTGGGCTGTTTTGTTTACTTCTCTCCGCCCGTACGTTGCCCAATGTTGTGCGACTGGCGTATGGGGCATGTCGGCCCCGGCTGTGACTCAAAGCCAGGGCGGTACTGCAGTGGTGTATGGGGTGTCCGGGGTTCCTGGTCCGACCTGATCCACCGCCAAGCCACTCTTCACTATACAACATGTGAAGCCCAACATGCAAAGGCCTAAACGCATGGAGTTGGTGTTTGATTTTTAAGGTCCATTGTTATAATAGGAGACAAATACATTTTTTCTGCAGTCATAAAAAAACAGATCTTAATTATTTTAATTCTTTTATAGACCTGTCTATTCTTGTACTTGTCCTGCAGGGGTGTTCTGAAGCATAATTAATCTGATTATTATTATTGTATTTTTAGGGGAAGTTTTACAGTTAAAATTATGTCATTATTAGTACTGGTCTAATATCCAAAGGCTTTTTTTCTTGCCAGAGGACTACTGGTTGAGAGGTGTGGGTGTTAGACATTTGAACATAGCTACCTACTGCTTCCATGTTGAAACAGATTCATTTTCAGTGCAACCTACACCGTAAAACAATGGGGAGCATTACTGTTCAGCAGCCATCAGACTGCTGGCATTTTGAGTTAAAAACATTTAATACCTTAAATGATAAAAGTTATAATTTCAAAATAATAAGCACAATTCAAAATAATTTCTACAAATAATTACACTCAGTTGTAACTACTATAAGGTTGAGATCAGAGACTTACAATGACCAAAAGTTAAAACAGAGTTTCAGTTCCTTATGTAAAACATTCAGGGTTTGAGGGGCATAGCATTTTAAAGCATTCTTACGAAAATTTCAGGAACTTGAAAAACTAGACAGTCTTGGGAGGGTGTGTGATAAGGCATATCATATCTTTTACATCACTTCCCTAAAAATGAAGTGAGTTAAAAGGGTCATTTATGAAGGAGGACTTTATGAATAAACATTACATTACAGTTACATTAAGCAACTTTTGTTGAATAGATTATTGTGGCTACACCGGGGCTTGAACCATCAACCTTCTGGGTCCTAGTCATGTACCTTAGCCACTAGGCTACAGGCTGTCCCCTCATGAACAGATATGGATGTAAAACAGATATGGGTGTATCATATTTGTCCCCAGTAATAATTAGTAAGTGGTTAACAACACTGGACCCAGTATAGACCCTTGAGGCACACCCTTTGACAAATGTGAAAGACCCAGACTGTTAAAAACTCAAACTCTGTTAAAGACTTTTAAATATAAGTGTGTGGTAGCTAAGGAACAGTCTTTCTCTGGATTTATTTTCTGAGGCTTGTGTGACTCGGCACCTTGGTAGTATAGGGGTGTGGTGGACCGAAGTGATCTCTTTGCGTGACTGAGAAACGAAAAGTCAGTGGCCAGATTTACATCTGAGCAGTAATATCTCGCCAGCACTACACGCAAAAGGGATGACACTGCTTTTTTTTTTCTCAGCATGACGGATGAAGCCAGGTGTCTGAGGCCTTTAATATTTGCATACCTGACTGTTACCTCTGAGACCAGTTTCTTGGAAGTCAAGATGGTGGGTGGGTTTGACCTGCAGAAAATCTTTGGGCCTTAGTGATCCGTAAGCTCATCATTGAGTGCTTTCAGCCAGTATTGCTTTGCTGGACCTTTTAAAGAGTTAATGAATTATTATATTTGAAGATGAAGACATTTTCTGGCTGTGCACTACAGCACATTGGATTTAAAATTAAACAATGGATATGGGGTTATTAATGTGCGGACTTCCAGCTTTAATTTGAGGGCATTTACATACATATCCATATTCGTGCAGGAAATACAACCCGTATATATATTTGATAGTAAAAAAAATGGCAGTCTGTGGAATCTTTAAGCTTTCAGAGTTGTCTGTAAAACCACATTGCACATGATAATAGTGGATTATTTGTATACTGGGACACATAGAATGCAGTCAGAGCAACAGAAAGCTGGGAGTAACTATGTTATTTTATGGAGAATGAATGGAACAGAATGGAAATATATATAAGTGAATGGGAATTAAAAAAAAGTTGTTCTTTGGTTTAAAGCAGGAATACTCAAATCCGGACCTAAAGGTTAGCAGTGCTGCTGCCTTTCTCTTCTGCCTGATAGTCCATAGTCCAATAACGTCACAGATTGACCAGATATCACACTCACCTGGTGGATCAGGTTTATATCAGTCCCTGATTGGAGGGGAGGAATGAAACCAGAGTTCAGTATCCCTGCTTTAGAGCTTTTTTCTGCAGTTGGGGCTGCCGAGTCCAAGAGGCTCTATTGAGTACTTTTTCTCGCCTTTTTTTGGGTGCTCCGTTTGCCATTTTCAATAATCCCCACACCACCCCCCCCCACCCCCCGGTGATGCGTTCAGTTTTGATAACCATGCAGTTATTCAGCATTTTATGCTTAAATGAAACTATGACTAATTACCCCACCCCGCCCCCCTCCAGAGACACATGGGCTGGTGCACCCCTGATGCAGCTGCAGACCGTGTCAAATTTTTTGGGGGGGGCGGAGGTGTCAGACTTACGAAAGGATAGAAGGAGAGAAATCTGCAGCGCTGCTGTAATGAACGTGACACTGCATCCCCCCCCCCCCCCCCCCCCATATTAAAGTCACATTAAAGTAACAGTCACGGTTCCAGCAGACAGAGCTATCCAAGTGGTTGTATGCCCTTGTAGTCCTTGCACAGTGACCCGCTCTGTTAATGGGGAAAGCTGACATTACTCAGTGCAGTCACTCTGACAATCATGATGGCCTGCAGCCTTAAGGATTTATTTTATTAATTTTATTAATTGGTTCCCCTGATGTAAACTTACTAACTTCAGGAGAGGAATGCTGTTACTTTTCTTTTCAGTGGCCAGTCAAAGGGCCTAATTTATGGGGGGGGGGGGTTACAACCTCCACAATATTATTAAACAAGCCAAATGACCCTTAATAATATAGCATGATGGTGAAAAAAATGATTTAATATTAAGATGTGGATTACATGTTGTGCCTGGGATATAGGCCATACCGGTCAGTAGTTCACCAGAAATGAGGGTCTGTGCGTTTCGACCCCCTCAGTATTCAAACTGAAGTGTATTCGGAGTAACTGTTAAGTTCCACGTCAGCTCGAGTTGAAACAGTTTGTCTCATTTCAAGATTTGCCAATGGGACAATTTCAGAAGTAATTTAAAATAAGCTAATATTTTCTACCTGAGCTAAATAAATAGCATTTTAACTGTCATTACAAGACTTAAGTACTTTCACACTGAAAGTTTGAGGATCTTTTTTTTAAATGTAATTTTTAAATTTTTATTTCCCTTGGCAACACTATGACAACATCACCCTTTGTTAGGGCAGCCTGTAGCACAGTAGGGCGGCTGTAGCTTAGTGGTTAAGGTACATGACTGGCACCCACAAGGGCGGCGGTTCACTTCCCAGTGTAGTCACAATAAGATCTCAATAAGACGTTTTGTCAGCAGTGCAGAAATGCTCTGTTTGATAGTGATAGTAAATGAACCTGAACACAAAGAGAGAAAATGTAATACAGCGGTTTCAAAATCCTGCATTGTCACTTTCACAGTGTTGCGTACATGGAGACTGCACTCTGACATAAGAGAGTGCCGTTACTCTGCAAATACAGTTTCTGTGTGTGTGTGTGTGTGTGTGCGTATGAATGTGAGTGTCTGTGTGTGTGTGTGTGTGTGTGTGCCTGTCTTTGTGTGTGTATGTGCGTGCGAGTGTGTGCATCTGTATGTGTGTGTCCTTTTGTCTATGGCCTAGTCTTATGGTAAACACTATGGCAGTCTTTGTGTCCTATCTTGTAGTGATTTACAATGAGTTCTCTGTATTTACAGGAAAAATGAAGTCACATTTTACAGTAGTCAGTGCAATTTTGTAAGGCACGGACTCCATTCATACAACAAATAATAATAATAATAATAATAATAATAATAATAATAATAATCATCATCATCATCATCATTATCATTATTATTATAATAATTATAATAATAATAATAATTATAATAATCATCATCATCATCATCAGCATCATTATACTACTACTAATAATAACAATACTACTACTAATAATAATAACAATAGTAATTACAATAACAATAATAATAATAATAATAATAATAATAATAATAATAATAATCATAGGAATGCTTTACATACAAAATTAAAAGGTGCTTTATAGATTAAAAAGGCAATATTACTGGAAAATGCATATATTGGTGAAGCAACTAAAAGAATGATGGTAATAAATGAAATGGGGGGGGGAAGGAAGATGCCAGAACATTTTTTGGGCTAGTATAGTTATTCAAGTCTCTGCGTTACCGTGGTGACACAAGCTGCAGGCTAGCAGTAGAAACTGAGACTTTTTGTGTCGTAGGGCCATAGAGTGCTTCATAATAAAATAAAGTTTTAGATAAAATTGTGAACCTTTAAAACGAGCTCTGTGAGCATTCGTGGGCGTTAGCTCTGCAGGTCCTGACAGTTGCACATCCCTAGAAGGAGAAAGGGTGACGCAGCATCAGTCATATGGTGAAAAGATCGTTTCTGAGCGAGCCAGCGCTCGTTTTGTCCTTATCGTAAGCGTCTGCCAGGTGCAGGTTTGGGGGATTCGGGTACGTGTTGTCCCTTCGTGTGCGCGCCTGGCTTGCCTCATTTCCGTTAACGAGTATTGCAGCAAATTTACATCATGTCGCAAAAATTAGTTACCGAAATCCGATATGTTTTCTGAAATGACTTGTATTTAGGGACAGAGGCGTCATTTTTTGCCTTGCAATGACTTTATTAACTTAATCATGTAAGCGTTTTTGACAAAAAAAATTAAATATAACAATGCAAGGAGGTTGTTTGACTTTTTTTTATGCACTTTTTATTATTAGTTAATGGACATTTAGACCAGTTATTTCACATATAGATGTTATAAATGTTAATAAATATAAGGGTAGCAAATCTAAACCTAGTAGTATTTTTAGTAGGCTATAACTGAGGTGCAGAGGTATAGTCTAACAAATTAAACAATGATTGTAAAAGTGCACATTGGTTTTGTGCAACATTCAGAATTGTATTGTACTTTGTTCTTTGTACTTGTACTTTAATTCCTGAATTTGAATTGAATTTGAGGTGAGGCACCAAAGAAGAGGCAGAATTTCAATTTCAGTTTGAAGCAAAAGAAATTAAATTCTATGAAATTCTTATACATATTTTAGCTGTTGTTTTTATAATAGGACATTAGGCTACATCTTAATAGGCTTTCTGAGGTCAACAATGGATGGAGCACATTCCAAAAATGGGGAATCAACATGCTAAATAGTCGTGCTAATGTTGTGGTCATCTCTTTAATACCCTACTCCAGCACAATGATAAGAACAGTCTGAAGAGCCCCTCCCATCCGTATGTATCATATTATTACCAGTGACTCATAGCAAAAGCACCGTAATGTCAAATCTGAGATGTTATTTCGGACAAATGCAAAATATTGGTTTGATATTACAGCCAGCTACATAAAGCAAATAATCCTGAGTCATTCCCTACCAGCTGTAAGGACCTGAACATCATCTTAATTGTAATCTTGAATTTCAAATGAACTTAATGGGTTTTTTTCCCATCATTCTTATCTCCAATGTATGTTGCTCTGTATCATCTATTATATTACATTTCTGCATGGTACTGTTGTACATATTCAGCAGGGTACATTTTTTGCATACCATCTATTTATACCCCTGGATAATTTTACTGCGATAATTCAGTTTAAGTTTTCATCATGGGTACAGCAGTTCTGCCCCAGCTGATAATCAAAGCTGTGGTGTTAAAAGCCCAGTCCCCTAACCCTTGTACTGTAGTGCCACCCCTTATTTACTTTATATACTGTATAAACATCAGCAGCATAATTAAAACAAACAAGAAAATAAAAGTATTCATCAAGGAGTGCTGCATATGCAAATTGTTGGATTTGTGTGCTTAGTTCAGTTAGAGCAGCTTGTAAATGAATGGGGATTCTGAGGCAACGGTGATAAGACCTGGGTCATCGATTTGGATTCAAATAATTTTCTGTGCTTTACTTGGCTTGTCTGATGATTGGAGCCTATGAAATACTCTCAGAAAGTGCAAACTTCTGGTCATCTTAGCTCAGTTGTACCAGTGTCAATCAGGCACAGAAAAGTATTTGAATCCAAAACAATTGCCTCAACAATTGAGTAAACGGATGCCTTTAGATCCAGCAGCAGTGCCCCCCTCTACTTGGGATTTGAACGTGCAGGTCCTGGGTCCATGGGATTTGCCCGGTCTCTGCATTGACATCTCTGCATTTTTTTGAGTGTGGAAAATAGTGGGCATCGGTTTGCTTTGAGTAATGCAATACAGGGCCTCCTGTATCCCAGCATGGAATGTCATTCCAATGCTGTTGTAATGAAAACTATTGGTAACAGTGCAAAATAAAAATAATAAATAAAATAAAAAACAACCTGCTTTTCAAAGGGCTAGTCTCTTTTACTGATCTAACTACACAATCCCTGTCACTCCTTATCTGCGGTGAATTCCCAGCGCGATGTATGGTAGCACCGTCAGATTTCACAGGATGAATCAGAGATATAGGTATAGAGACATAGAGACATATAGAGAGAACAGAAAGTACATTACAACTGAATGCAAACTGTCATGCACACAAGTCACAGTTAACGTGTGCTCACTCAGACGTGTCCTGGGAATTCACACGTTTATCTTTTCATACAAGACCGACCACAACGCTCAAACTAAAAAAAAAAAACCTGCAAAAAACTGCTAAATGGAGGTGCTTCTCTGAGAGACAGCCATCAACTGCAGATAATTAACAGAAGATGGTGAAAAATAATGAGGGGTGTCAAAATAAAAGCGCTTTTTATATATGCCCTTTAAAAGGTGACTGGTTTGTGTGTGTGTGTTTGTCAGCATTTGTGTGCACATTGGTGTGTGTTAATGTGTCTGTCTCAAGTTAAAGTAAATTAAATCTACACTGCATATCTGTCTTGTTTTAGTCATATAATGAGTCTCTCAAGTAGAAAATATTAGTTTTTTAGTTACTGCTTGCTTGACAGTTACATTTTCTTATTGCATTGGCATATGTTGAATATCTTACGTCATTGGCAACATTTTTTTTGTACTCAGCAAAAATAGAATAAATTAGATTTTAATTTTTTTTTAAAATTGTTTTTAAGTGTAAGTATGAGATTAAGATATAAGAGATAAGTATTATTGTTTTTTGCAGTGTACAATATTACCTAGGAACAGTGGTAACCAAACCTGTTCCTGGCAATCTACCATCCTGTAGGTTTTCATTTCATTACATTACATTATTGGCATTTGGCAGACGCTCTTATCCAGAGTGACGTACACTTGATTAGACTAAGCAGGAGACAATCCTCCCCTGGAGCAATGCAGGGTTAAGGGCCTTGCTCAAGGGCCCAACGGCTGTGCGGATCTTATTGTGGCTACACCGGGGATTAGAACCACCGATCTTGCGTGTCCCAGGCATTTACCTTAACCACTACGCTACAGGCCGCCCCTATTTCAACCCTAATTTGGCACACCTGACTCTAAACGAATTAGCAGCTCCACAAAAGCTCTAGCTGCCGAATGAGGTGCGCTTTGTCAGGGTGGGAGTGAAAACCTACAGGACGGTGGATCTTCAGGAGGAGGGTTGGTTACCGCTCTGAGAACATTCTGTCCCGGACGGTACATGCTTGTAGTCTGATACTGCCCGTTACACGCATGTGCTCTCAGCGCTGGGGCCCGGCCTCCCCTTGCCTCTGCAGGTGTTGTGGGCCTCGGAAAGGAGCAGGTGTTCCCGGCGCATGACCCCGTGAGCACATGATCTCTCGCTCTCCCACCATTGCGATGTTCCGTTCTCTGCTTTCTTCGGGTTTTCCCTGTTTCTTTTCGTTCGTTTTTTGTTAAGCGTGAAGTGAGCTGAAGGCCGGGCAGCAGGTTCTTCCCCGGCTTGCTCAGCCACGCATACCTAACGGCCCTGGGTCTTTCACACTGACGGGAGTTCCCAGGCGCCCAGTTCGCTGGTGCCCTCGAACGTCTCTGCTGTTACTGTCAGTCACTACGTTAATTCCTGCACTAAAGTTTTTTTTGGTAAGATGTAAAAAAAAAAAAAAAAAAATGTGTTACTGTTCTTGTGGTGCTGTGCTTTAGATTGGTTTGTTCAAGGCATGACCTGTTCGCAGGGAAAGTTTCACCATTTCGGATGTAGCCGTTCCGTTTAGCAAATGTGTTGAAACATGCCAAAATCACGACTAGGTTAAGGGTCAGACCGTGTTTGCTGGTCAACCTCGAATGCTGGTCAGTCTGAGGGTTTGAACGAACGTAAGGCAGTTTTATGGGTGTCAACGAATGTAAGGCAGTAAAGTCTCAGAAGCAACAACCCTGGTAAGGATCCATTAAGAATCATGCAGACCTGTCCCTAGTCCATTCGTGGCCCGTGTGTATGAAAGTATGTATTTACCCAAGCGGTTCTGTTTTCACGTGGGTGGGGTGTTGCTCAGGCATGCGTACGGAGGGTGCAGGGTGAATTAACTCCAGTGAACCTGCCGTTAAATTTGTGCAGGGCAGAGTGGGTGGGAGGGCTGGTGCTTTTCACATTGCATTACATTATTGGCATTTGGCAGATGCTCTTATCCAGAGCGACGTACAGTTGATTAGACTAAGCAGGAGACAATCCACCCCCGGATCAATGCAGGGTTTTAAGGACCTTGCTCAAGGTGTACGGATCTTATTGCGGCTACACCGGGGATCGAACCACCGACCTTGCGAGTCCCAGTCATTTACCTTAACCACTACGCTACAGGCCACCATTGCTGCCTCTGCTTCGTTACGTGCTAAACCTGCGGTCAAGACCCTTTGGGCTGTGATACTGTGGAGCACAGGAAGGCGCCAACACTATCGGTGATGTATTTCAGAGATGTAGGT